>NW_026902566.1:17500-25000 GCF_943734735.2 Anopheles gambiae | reverse complement strand
ATGACCCAAACGGGGGCTTATATGACCCACGGACACTGCAAACCATGCTCCTACGACTAAATAGAGGTTAAAACTACGATTTGGTGAAATCTTCATTTTTGACCTCGAAGCAAGGTACCTTCCCTATAGTAGGCAATGAGTAAATGATCATAATCCCAGGAGGGCAAAAAATGGGAACCCGAGAGGAAAGCGCTGTTGGCGCGCCTAAGCTAGTGGCCCGTAGAGTAAAAAGGGTACCCCCAACAAAGTTGTCGTTTGACGTTCTGGTTGCACTTTTTATCATCTAAAATCAGTTTTCTACACGTTTTGAGGGGTTTTAGCAAAAAAAAAATTTTCGATTACTCGAGCTCTCTGGCCCGTTCGGTGCACATTTTTGAAAAAAGCTAGGGAGCTGCCCCTAGGTTCGGGGTGTCACAAAATGTTGAAAAGTGGTCGAAAAACCACTATCCAGAATCGGATGTAGAATCATTAGACGAACTTAAAATTGTTCTACGACACCCAGCTGCGACGTTTAGTATTCGAGTTATGGCCCGTACCAGGTCTGACCGAGCAATTTTTGTTCCGCGCACTTTGTGCACCGTACACGTTGATGTTTGTATGAAAAAGTACCCTACCTAGGGACGCGTAGAGCAAATTTGTACCCCCGGGCATGTTGTCGATTGACATTCTGGTTGCACTTTTCATCATCTAGGGTGCGTTCCTGACACGTTTTGAGGGGTTTTAGCAAAAAAAAAATTTTCGACTACTCGAGCTCTCTGGCCCGTTCGGTGCACATTTTTGAAAAAAGCTAGGAGCTGCCCCTAGGTTCGGGGTGTCACAAAATGTTGAAAAGTGGTCGAAAAACCACTATCCAGAATCGGATGTAGAATCATTAGACGAACTTAAAATTGTTCTACGACACCCATCTGCGACGTTTAGTATTCGAGTTATGGCCCGTCCTAGGTCTGACCGAGCAATTTTTGTTCCGCGCACTTTGTGCACCGTACACTTTGATGTTTGTATGAAAAAGTACCCTACCTAGGGACGCGTAGAGCAAATTTGTACCCCCGGGCATGTTGTCGATTGACATTCTGGTTGCACTTTTTCATCATCTAGGGTGCGTTCCTGACACGTTTTGAGGGGTTTTAGCAAAAAAAAAATTTTCGACTACTCGAGCTCTCTGGCCCGTTCGGTGCACATTTTTGAAAAAAAGCTAGGGAGCTGCCCCTAGGTTCGGGGTGTCACAAAATGTTGAAAAGTGGTCGAAAAACCACTATCCAGAATCGGATGTAGAATCATTAGACGAACTTAAAATTGTTCTACGACACCCATCTGCGACGTTTAGTATTCGAGTTATGGCCCGTCCTAGGTCTGACCGAGCAATTTTTGTTCCGCGCACTTTGTGCACCGTACACGTTGATGTTTGTATGAAAAAGTACCCTACCTAGGGACGCGTATAGCAAATTTGTACCCCCGGGCATGTTGTCGATTGACATTCTGGTTGCACTTTTCATCATCTAGGGTGCGTTCCTGACACGTTTTGAGGGGTTTTAGCAAAAAAATTTTTTTCGACTACTCGAGCTCTCTGGCCCGTTCGGTGCACATTTTTGAAAAAAGCTAGGGAGCTGCCCCTAGGTTCGGGGTGTCACAAAATGTTGAAAAGTGGTCGAAAAACCACTATCCAGAATCGGATGTAGAATCATTAGACGAACTTAAAATTGTTCTACGACACCCATCTGCGACGTTTAGTATTCGAGTTATGGCCCGTCCTAGGTCTGACCGAGCAATTTTTGTTCCGCGCACTTTGTGCACCGTACACTTTGATGTTTGTATGAAAAAGTACCCTACCTCGGGACGCGTAGAGCAAATTTGTACCCCCGGGCATGTTGTCGATTGACATTCTGGTTGCACTTTTCATCATCTAGGGTGCGTTCCTGACACGTTTTGAGGGGTTTTAGCAAAAAAAAAATTTTCGACTACTCGAGCTCTCTGGCCCGTTCGGTGCACATTTTTGAAAAAAGCTAGGGAGCTGCCCCTAGGTTCGGGGTGTCACAAAATGTTGAAAAGTGGTCGAAAAACCACTATCCAGAATCGGATGTAGAATCGTTAGACGAACTTAAAATTGTTCTACGACACCCATCTGCGACGTTTAGTATTCGAGATATGGCCCGTCCTAGGTCTGACCGAGCAAGTTTTGTTCCGCGCACTTTGTGCACCGTACACTTTGATGTTTGTATGAAAAAGTACCCTACCTAGGGACGCGTAGAGCAAATTTGTACCCCCGGGCATGTTGTCGATTGACATTCTGGTTGCACTTTTCATCATCTAGGGTGCGTTTCCTGACACGTTTTGAGGGGTTTTAGCAAAAAAATTTTTTTCGACTACTCGAGCTCTCTGGCCCGTTCGGTGCACATTTTTGAAAAAAGCTAGGGAGCTGCCCCTAGGTTCGGGGTGTCACAAAATGTTGAAAAGTGGTCGAAAAACCACTATCCAGAATCGGATGTAGAATCGTTAGACGAACTTAAAATTGTTCTACGACACCCATCTGCGACGTTTAGTATTCGAGTTATGGCCCGTACCAGGTCTGACCGAGCAATTTTTGTTCCGCGCACTTTGTGCACCGTACACTTTGATGTTTGTATGAAAAAGTACCCTACCTAGGGACGCGTAGAGCAAATTTGTACCCCCGGGCATGTTGTCGATTGACATTCTGGTTGCACTTTTCATCATCTAGGGTGCGTTCCTGACACGTTTTGAGGGGTTTTAGCAAAAAAAAAATTTTCGACTACTCGAGCTCTCTGGCCCGTTCGGTGCACATTTTTGAAAAAAGCTAGGGAGCTGCCCCTAGGTTCGGGGTGTCACAAAATGTTGAAAAGTGGTCGAAAAACCACTATCCAGAATCGGATGTAGAATCATTAGACGAACTTAAAATTGTTCTACGACACCCATCTGCGACGTTTAGTATTCGAGTTATGGCCCGTCCTAGGTCTGACCGAGCAATTTTTGTTCCGCGCACTTTGTGCACCGTACACGTTGATGTTTGTATGAAAAAGTACCCTACCTAGGGACGCGTATAGCAAATTTGTACCCCCGGGCATGTTGTCGATTGACATTCTGGTTGCACTTTTCATCATCTAGGGTGCGTTCCTGACACGTTTTGAGGGGTTTTAGCAAAAAAAAAAATTTTCGACTACTCGAGCTCTCTGGCCCGTTCGGTGCACATTTTTGAAAAAAGCTAGGGAGCTGCCCCTAGGTTCGGGGTGTCACAAAATGTTGAAAAGTGGTCGAAAAACCACTATCCAGAATCGGATGTAGAATCATTAGACGAACTTAAAATTGTTCTACGACACCCATCTGCGACGTTTAGTATTCGAGTTATGGCCCGTCCTAGGTCTGACCGAGCAATTTTTGTTCCGCGCACTTTGTGCACCGTACACGTTGATGTTTGTATGAAAAAGTACCCTACCTAGGGACGCGTATAGCAAATTTGTACCCCCGGGCATGTTGTCGATTGACATTCTGGTTGCACTTTTCATCATCTAGGGTGCGTTCCTGACACGTTTTGAGGGGTTTTAGCAAAAAAAAAAATTTTCGACTACTCGAGCTCTCTGGCCCGTTCGGTGCACATTTTTGAAAAAAGCTAGGGAGCTGCCCCTAGGTTCGGGGTGTCACAAAATGTTGAAAAGTGGTCGAAAAACCACTATCCAGAATCGGATGTAGAATCATTAGACGAACTTAAAATTGTTCTACGACACCCATCTGCGACGTTTAGTATTCGAGTTATGGCCCGTCCTAGGTCTGACCGAGCAATTTTTGTTCCGCGCACTTTGTGCACCGTACACTTTGATGTTTGTATGAAAAAGTACCCTACCTCGGGACGCGTAGAGCAAATTTGTACCCCCGGGCATGTTGTCGATTGACATTCTGGTTGCACTTTTCATCATCTAGGGTGCGTTCCTGACACGTTTTGAGGGGTTTTAGCAAAAAAAAAATTTTCGACTACTCGAGCTCTCTGGCCCGTTCGGTGCACATTTTTGAAAAAAGCTAGGGAGCTGCCCCTAGGTTCGGGGTGTCACAAAATGTTGAAAAGTGGTCGAAAAACCACTATCCAGAATCGGATGTAGAATCGTTAGACGAACTTAAAATTGTTCTACGACACCCATCTGCGACGTTTAGTATTCGAGTTATGGCCCGTCCTAGGTCTGACCGAGCAATTTTTGTTCCGCGCACTTTGTGCACCGTACACTTTGATGTTTGTATGAAAAAGTACCCTACCTAGGGACGCGTAGAGCAAATTTGTACCCCCGGGCATGTTGTCGATTGACATTCTGGTTGCACTTTTCATCATCTAGGGTGCGTTCCTGACACGTTTTGAGGGGTTTTAGCAAAAAAAAAAAATTTCGACTACTCGAGCTCTCTGGCCCGTTCGGTGCACATTTTTGAAAAAAGCTAGGGAGCTGCCCCTAGGTTCGGGGTGTCACAAAATGTTGAAAAGTGGTCGAAAAACCACTATCCAGAATCGGATGTAGAATCGTTAGACGAACTTAAAATTGTTCTACGACACCCATCTGCGACGTTTAGTATTCGAGATATATAACACTTTGTAGGTCTGACCGAGCAATTTTTGTTCCGCGCACTTTGTGCACCGTACACTTTGATGTTTGTATGAAAAAGTACCCTACCTAGGGACGCGTAGAGCAAATTTGTACCCCCGGGCATGTTGTCGATTGACATTCTGGTTGCACTTTTCATCATCTAGGGTGCGTTCCTGACACGTTTTGAGGGGTTTTAGCAAAAAAAAAATTTTCGACTACTCGAGCTCTCTGGCCCGTTCGGTGCACATTTTTGAAAAAAGCTAGGGAGCTGCCCCTAGGTTCGGGGTGTCACAAAATGTTGAAAAGTGGTCGAAAAACCACTATCCAGAATCGGATGTAGAATCATTAGACGAATTTAAAATTGTTCTACGACACCCATCTGCGACGTTTAGTATTCGAGATATGGCCCGTCCTAGGTCTGACCGAGCAATTTTTGTTCCGCGCACTTTGTGCACCGTACACTTTGATGTTTGTATGAAAAAGTACCCTACCTAGGGACGCGTAGAGCAAATTTGTACCCCCGGGCATGTTGTCGATTGACATTCTGGTTGCACTTTTCATCATCTAGGGTGCGTTCCTGACACGTTTTGAGGGGTTTTAGCAAAAAAATTTTTTTCGACTACTCGAGCTCTCTGGCCCGTTCGGTGCACATTTTTGAAAAAAGCTAGGGAGCTGCCCCTAGGTTCGGGGTGTCACAAAATGTTGAAAAGTGGTCGAAAAACCACTATCCAGAATCGGATGTAGAATCATTAGACGAATTTAAAATTGTTCTACGACACCCATCTGCGACGTTTAGTATTCGAGATATAGCACTTTGTAGGTCTGACCGAGCAATTTTTGTTCCGCGCACTTTGTGTTCATGGATGTCGATAAAGGTACAAGTTGCCGGTCGGGATAGCCGTGCACCAAAACTGTGTACCGATCAGGGAAAGTACAAGACGAAGGGTGCATCTCGAGCGTACGCGTTCATAGATGTCCATGTTGGTACACTTGCACCAAAATTGTGTACCAATCAGGGAAAGTACAACATGGAGGGCGCAGCCCGGGCGTACCCGATCATGGATGTCCATGTTGATACAATCTACGTGTACGTACCTAGTTTTTGTATCAAAAGTTGCATTAAAGTGCTTGTATGCTTAAAATGCTTATCTCAACCGGTCACCTTTTGGCCTGTCCTTTTATAACAGAAACCTAGAAAGATACTCGATATTTTTGTGTTTTTCCATTAGCCCGGGACGACGAAATGAGCTATGTGCACATCGTGCAGAAAACTGTCTTCGCCACGCATGTTTTTGTCTATCCACTCATATAATCACCCACATTTGTGTTCAACACGGACGGCGCAGCCCGAGCGAACGCGTTAATGTTTATGTTTGTACACACTGCTTGTACGATTCTAGGATTTGGTAATTGCGTCACAGTGCCCGACCGTCGCGGACACCATTCTTGGACAGAAGTCCTAGTACGTAGAGTACTTTCCCTAGGTATGTGCTCGTTCGTGACTATCGTTGCGTGCTTACGGACACGCTTGGGTATGTTTACCATACAAGGTTTACTAGGGAAACCTGGGAAGGACGCTTGCCCTCCCGTCGCGGACACCATTCTTGGAAAGAAGTCCTAGTACGTAGCGTTCCTTATTTTACTTGATCAGTTTGTAATGCATTCGCTTTGTTCCATCGACTTCTGCTACTGCTCACTAAGGGGTGTTCGTTTGCGATGTGTACGATAAGCAACTGTCTATCCTAACCAGCAGTTAATCAACACTTTTCACCCAAGTCATAGGAACATAGAGTACTTTTCCTAATCGGTACACAATTTTGGTGCACCTCTAACCTGGCCGGCACTTTATCGTTACGTTTTGTGCATAACCTAGGGACGTGGTGTAAGTTTCATGATTTTTATGTTTGATTCGGTTTATTATGATTGAAAACTACGCTACGTCCCAGAAATTTGAACTCGACTACTTCATCCATGTGGCGCCAAAAGCTACTGGGCAACGCCTAGCTAATGCCCCATTTGTACTTCAATTTGCATAATCAATTTTGAAAAATACGCTAAGTCCCAGAAATCTGAACTCGAATACTTTTGCCACGTGGCGCAAAAAAGCTACTGAGAAACGCCTAGCCTTTTACCCATTTATAATTTAGTTTTCGTTATTAGTTTTGAACAATACGCAAAGTTCCAAGAATCTGAACTCGAATACTTTTTACATGTGCCGCCAAAAGCTACTGAGCAACGCCTAGGTTGATACATTTTTGGTACATGGAGTGTATGCATGCAGGATTACTGCCGTGCTGGACCGGAAAATCGAACTTGCTACTAGAACATAAAGTAATTCCCCTAGATAGGTGCTTTTGCATACCTCTGATCGACGACCATGCAACGTGCGACACGCGTAGCTAGGCTTGCCCAAACAAATTTCCTAGGATAGCACCAAATTGCACACCTTCAGGGGTATATTTTGGTACCGTGTACCGTGCATGGTACAAGTATCAGCAGCTCGTGCAATTTATTTTGCATCGTGTTGCGGTTCCTGGTGCGTCGGGATAGGAGTATTTCGAGACTTTCGCCAAGCGTTGGTGCCATTTGGGGGATAATTAATGTTCTAGCCACAATAAACGTGCCACATAATGCCAATAAGGAAAAAGCCGTTTTCTAGGGACTTCCAGTCAAAATGTTTGCCATCAGCGCTTTCCTGTCGAGTTCAGGATCTGGGACTTAGCGTTTTTTTTTCACGATCCAATCCAACGACCAGATCGTGAATAAACAATACATACAACAGTGCATCCCTTTAAAGTAGGAAAAAGCCGAATTCTAGGGAGCTCCAGTCCAAAAGGTTGTCATCAGCGCTCTCCTCTCGAGTTCAAGATTTGGGACTTAGCGTTTTTTTCGCGATCCAGCCAAAAGACCAGATCGTGAAATAAAC
>NW_026902566.1:0-2500 GCF_943734735.2 Anopheles gambiae | reverse complement strand
GAATCATTAGACGAACTTAAAATTGTTCTACGACACCCAGCTGCGACGTTTAGTATTCGAGTTATGGCCCGTACCAGGTCTGACCGAGCAATTTTTGTTCCGCGCACTTTGTGCACCGTACACGTTGATGTTTGTATGAAAAAGTACCCTACCTAGGGACGCGTAGAGCAAATTTGTACCCCCGGGCATGTTGTCGATTGACATTCTGGTTGCACTTTTCATCATCTAGGGTGCGTTCCTGACACGTTTTGAGGGGTTTTAGCAAAAAAAAAAATTTTCGACTACTCGAGCTCTTTGGCCCGTTCGGTGCACATTTTTGAAAAAAGCTAGGGAGCTGCCCCTAGGTTCGGGGTGTCACAAAATGTTGAAAAGTGGTCGAAAAACCACTATCCAGAATCGGATGTAGAATCATTAGACGAATTTAAAATTGTTCTACGACACCCATCTGCGACGTTTAGTATTCGAGTTATGGCCCGTCCTAGGTCTGACCGAGCAATTTTTGTTCCGCGCACTTTGTGCACCGTACACGTTGATGTTTGTATGAAAAAGTACCCTACCTAGGGACGCGTAGAGCAAATTTGTACCCCCGGGCATGTTGTCGATTGACATTCTGGTTGCACTTTTCATCATCTAGGGTGCGTTCCTGACACGTTTTGAGGGGTTTTAGCAAAAAAAAAAATTTTCGACTACTCGAGCTCTCTGGCCCGTTCGGTGCACATTTTTGAAAAAAGCTAGGGAGCTGCCCCTAGGTTCGGGGTGTCACAAAATGTTGAAAAGTGGTCGAAAAACCACTATCCAGAATCGGATGTAGAATCATTAGACGAACTTAAAATTGTTCTACGACACCCATCTGCGACGTTTAGTATTCGAGTTATGGCCCGTCCTAGGTCTGACCGAGCAATTTTTGTTCCGCGCACTTTGTGCACCGTACACTTTGATGTTTGTATGAAAAAGTACCCTACCTAGGGACGCGTAGAGCAAATTTGTACCCCCGGGCATGTTGTCGATTGACATTCTGGTTGCACTTTTCATCATCTAGGGTGCGTTCCTGACACGTTTTGAGGGGTTTTAGCAAAAAAAAAAATTTTCGACTACTCGAGCTCTCTGGCCCGTTCGGTGCACATTTTGAAAAAAGCTAGGGAGCTGCCCCTAGGTTCGGGGTGTCACAAAATGTTGAAAAGTGGTCGAAAAACCACTATCCAGAATCGGATGTAGAATCATTAGACGAACTTAAAATTGTTCTACGACACCCATCTGCGACGTTTAGTATTCGAGTTATGGCCCGTCCTAGGTCTGACCGAGCAATTTTTGTTCCGCGCACTTTGTGCACCGTACACGTTGATGTTTGTATGAAAAAGTACCCTACCTAGGGACGCGTATAGCAAATTTGTACCCCCGGGCATGTTGTCGATTGACATTCTGGTTGCACTTTTCATCATCTAGGGTGCGTTTCCTGACACGTTTTGAGGGGTTTTAGCAAAAAAAAAAAATTTTCGACTACTCGAGCTCTCTGGCCCGTTCGGTGCACATTTTTGAAAAAAGCTAGGGAGCTGCCCCTAGGTTCGGGGTGTCACAAAATGTTGAAAAGTGGTCGAAAAACCACTATCCAGAATCGGATGTAGAATCGTTAGACGAATTTAAAATTGTTCTACGACACCCATCTGCGACGTTTAGTATTCGAGATATATAACACTTTGTAGGTCTGACCGAGCAATTTTTGTTCCGCGCACTTTGTGCACCGTACACGTTGATGTTTGTATGAAAAAGTACCCTACCTAGGGACGCGTATAGCAAATTTGTACCCCCGGGCATGTTGTCGATTGACATTCTGGTTGCACTTTTCATCATCTAGGGTGCGTTCCTGACACGTTTTGAGGGGTTTAGCAAAAAAATTTTTTTCGACTACTCGAGCTCTCTGGCCCGTTCGGTGCACATTTTTGAAAAAAGCTAGGGAGCTGCCCCTAGGTTCGGGGTGTCACAAAATGTTGAAAAGTGGTCGAAAAACCACTATCCAGAATCGGATGTAGAATCATTAGACGAACTTAAAATTGTTCTACGACACCCATCTGCGACGTTTAGTATTCGAGATATATAACACTTTGTAGGTCTGACCGAGCAATTTTTGTTCCGCGCACTTTGTGCACCGTACACTTTGATGTTTGTATGAAAAAGTACCCTACCTAGGGACGCGTAGAGCAAATTTGTACCCCCCGGGCATGTTGTCGATTGACATTCTGGTTGCACTTTTCATCATCTAGGGTGCGTTCCTGACACGTTTTGAGGGGTTTTAGCAAAAAAAAAATTTTCGACTACTCGAGCTCTCTGGCCCGTTCGGTGCACATTTTTGAAAAAAGCTAGGGAGCTGCCCCTAGGTTCGGGGTGTCACAAAATGTTGAAAAGTGGTCGAAAAACCACTATCCAGAATCGGATGTAGAATCATTAGACGAACTTAAAATTGTTCTACGACACCCATCTGCGACGTTTAGTATTCGAGTTATGG
>NW_026902565.1:145000-152500 GCF_943734735.2 Anopheles gambiae | reverse complement strand
GGCTACTTCCGTGTCAGACGAGTGACTTGACACGGTATGGAGCGGAACACGTAACACTAGTGAGCTTGTCGGCGTGCCTCGTTCTCGACTTGATTGTCTTGATGTGAGAAACGTGCCGACCAAACCAGTAAGCTTACACACCTGCTCGTTACAAGTTGTATAAGTTAATCCGTTTGGGCCGGTTGCCTTGCACATGATGGTGTTGTTGACCATGTTCGGTTAACACGTCGTGTGTCGAGGTGGCCGGCCTTGGTAGTAGGATGTCTTGTGCATGTGACGTGTTGACCTGGTTTGGTCGATGTGTCGTCGTGTACGAGATGACCTACTTACCCGTCAGTTGTCCAAGTTGTATCATGTGTTGACTTAGTTGACGTGTCATGTGCATGGATGATTGGCGTACGGGTCATGTATGGTGCACTTGCTTCAGTTGAAGGGATGTACTAGTACAGTTATATTAATTGTTTATTTCACGATCTGGTCTTTTGGCTGGATCGCGAAAAAAACGCTAAGTCCCAAATCTTGAACTCGAGAGGAGAGCGCTGATGACAACCTTTTGGACTGGAGCTCCCTAGAATTCGGCTTTTTCCTTCTCTAAAGGGATGCACTGTTGTATGAATTGTTTATTCACGATCTGGTCGTTGGATTGGATCGTGAAAAAAAAACGCTAAGTCCCAGATCCTGAACTCGACAGGAAAGCGCTGATGGCAAACATTTTGACTGGAAGTCCCTAGAAAACGGCTTTTTACTTATTGGCATTATGTGGCACGTTTATTGTGGCTAGAACATTAATTATCCCCCAAATGGCACCAACGCTTGGCGAAAGTCTCGAAATACTCCTATCCCGACGCACCAGCAACCGCAACACGATGCAAAATAAATTGCACGAGCTGCTGATACTTGTACCATGCACGGTACACGGTACCAAATTATACCCCTGAAAGTGTGCAATTTGGTGCTATAGTAGGAAATTTGGTTGGGCAAGCCTAGCTACGCGTGTCGCTACGCGTGTTGCATGGTGGTCGATCAGAGGTATGCAAAAGCACCTATCTAGGGGAATTACTTTACGTTCTAGTAGCAAGTTCGATTTTTCGGTCCAGCACGGCAGTAATCCTGCATGCATACACTCCATGTACCAAAAATGTATCAACCTAGGCGTTGCTCAGTAGCTTTTGGCGGCACATGTAAAAAGTATTCGAGTTCAGATTCTTGGAACTTTGCGTATTGTTCAAAACTAATAACGAAAACTAAATTATAAATGGGTAAAAGGCTAGGCGTTTCTCAGTAGCTTTTTTGCGCCACGTGGCAAAAGTATTCGAGTTCAGATTTCTGGGACTTAGCGTATTTTTCAAAATTGATTATGCAAATTGAAGTACAAATGGGGCATTAGCTAGGCGTTGCCCAGTAGCTTTTGGCGCCACATGGAGGAAGTAGTCGAGTTCAAATTTCTGGGACGTAGCGTAGTTTTCAATCATAATAAACCGAATCAAACATAAAAATCATGAAACTTACACCACGTCCCTAGGTTATGCACAAAACGTAACGATAAAGTGCCGGCCAGGTTAGAGGTGCACCAAAATTGTGTACCGATTAGGAAAAGTACTCTATGTTCCTATGACTTGGGTGAAAAGTGTTGATTAACTGCTGGTTAGGATAGACAGTTGCTTATCGTACACATCGCAAACGAACACCCCTTAGTGAGCAGTAGCAGAAGTCGATGGAACAAAGCGAATGCATTACAAACTGATCAAGTAAAATAAGGAACGCTACGTACTAGGACTTCTTTCCAAGAATGGTGTCCGCGACGGGAGGGCAAGCGTCCTTCCCAGGTTTCCCTAGTAAACCTTGTATGGTAAACATACCCAAGCGTGTCCGTAAGCACGCAACGATAGTCACGAACGAGCACATACCTAGGGAAAGTACTCTACGTACTAGGACTTCTGTCCAAGAATGGTGTCCGCGACGGTCGGGCACTGTGACGCAATTACCAAATCCTAGAATCGTACAAGCAGTGTGTACAAACATAAACATTAACGCGTTCGCTCGGGCTGCGCCGTCCGTGTTGAACACAAATGTGGGTGATTATATGAGTGGATAGACAAAAACATGCGTGGCGAAGACAGTTTTCTGCACGATGTGCACATAGCTCATTTCGTCGTCCCGGGCTAATGGAACAACACAAAAATATCGAGTATCTTTCTAGGTTTCTGTTATAAAAGGACAGGCCAAAAGGTGACCGGTTGAGATAAGCATTTTAAGCATACAAGCACTTAATTGCAACTTTTGATACAAAAACTAAGAACGTACACGTAGATTGTATCAACATGGACATCCATGATCGCGTACGCCCGGGCTGCGCCCTCCGTGTTGTACTTTCCCTGATTGGTACACAATTTTGGTGCAAGTGTACCAACATGGACATCTATGAACGCGTACGCTCGAGCTGCACCCTCCGTCTTGTACTTTCCCTGATCGGTACACAGTTTTGGTGCACGGCTATCCCGACCGGCAACTTGTACCAACATCGACATCCATGAACGCGTACGTAGCGTACTTTCCCTGATCGGTACACAATGTTGGTGCACGGCATAGGAAATGGGCTTAAAATGGTCAAACTCAATCCATTTCCACTAAAGATAGTCAATAACAGCTGTGCCGATGAAGTAGGGCACGATGCAAGTCAATGTTATTTAATGAATTACATGTTCACCATACATTTTAGTACAAAATTGCTCGGTCAGACCTACAAAGTGCTATATCTCGAATACTAAACGTCGCAGATGGGTGTCGTAGAACAATTTTAAGTTCGTCTAATGATTCTACATCCGATTCTGGATAGTGGTTTTTCGACCACTTTTCAACATTTTGTGACACCCCGAACCTAGGGGCAGCTCCCTAGCTTTTTTCAAAAATGTGCACCGAACGGGCCAGAGAGCTCGAGTAGTCGAAAATTTTTTTTTTGCTAAAACCCCTCAAAACGTGTCAGGAACGCACCCTAGATGATGAAAAGTGCAACCAGAATGTCAATCGACAACATGCCCGGGGGTACAAATTTGCTCTACGCGTCCCTAGGTAGGGTACTTTTTCATACAAACATCAAAGTGTACGGTGCACAAAGTGCGCGGAACAAAAATTGCTCGGTCAGACCTACAAAGTGTTATATATCTCGAATACTAAACGTCGCAGATGGGTGTCGTAGAACAATTTTAAGTTCGTCTAATGATTCTACATCCGATTCTGGATAGTGGTTTTTCGACCACTTTTCAACATTTTGTGACACCCCGAACCTAGGGGCAGCTCCCTAGCTTTTTTCAAAAATGTGCACCGAACGGGCCAGAGAGCTCGAGTAGTCGAAATTTTTTTTTTTTGCTAAAACCCCTCAAAACGTGTCAGGAACGCACCCTAGATGATGAAAAGTGCAACCAGAATGTCAATCGACAACATGCCCGGGGGTACAAATTTGCTATACGCGTCCCTAGGTAGGGTACTTTTTCATACAAACATCAACGTGTACGGTGCACAAAGTGCGCGGAACAAAAATTGCTCGGTCAGACCTGGTACGGGCCATAACTCGAATACTAAACGTCGCAGATGGGTGTCGTAGAACAATTTTAAGTTCGTCTAATGATTCTACATCCGATTCTGGATAGTGGTTTTTCGACCACTTTTCAACATTTTGTGACACCCCGAACCTAGGGGCAGCTCCCTAGCTTTTTTCAAAAATGTGCACCGAACGGGCCAGAGAGCTCGAGTAGTCGAAAATTTTTTTTTTTGCTAAAACCCCTCAAAACGTG
The DNA here is from genome assembly GCF_943734735.2 of Anopheles gambiae. Classification (NCBI taxonomy): domain Eukaryota; kingdom Metazoa; phylum Arthropoda; class Insecta; order Diptera; family Culicidae; genus Anopheles; species Anopheles gambiae. The sequence goes on along the minus strand of NW_026902565.1, from coordinate 148,709 downwards.
TCAGGAACGCACCCTAGATGATGAAAAGTGCAACCAGAATGTCAATCGACAACATGCCCGGGGGTACAAATTTGCTCTACGCGTCCCTAGGTAGGGTACTTTTTCATACAAACATCAACGTGTACGGTGCACAAAGTGCGCGGAACAAAAATTGCTCGGTCAGACCTGGTACGGGCCATAACTCGAATACTAAACGTCGCAGATGGGTGTCGTAGAACAATTTTAAGTTCGTCTAATGATTCTACATCCGATTCTGGATAGTGGTTTTTCAACCACTTTTCAACATTTTGTGACACCCCGAACCTAGGGGCAGCTCCCTAGCTTTTTTCAAAAATGTGCACCGAACGGGCCAGAGAGCTCGAGTAGTCGAAAATTTTTTTTTTGCTAAAACCCCTCAAAACGTGTCAGGAACGCACCCTAGATGATGAAAAGTGCAACCAGAATGTCAATCGACAACATGCCCGGGGGTACAAATTTGCTATACGCGTCCCTAGGTAGGGTACTTTTTCATACAAACATCAACGTGTACGGTGCACAAAGTGCGCGGAACAAAAATTGCTCGGTCAGACCTGGTACGGGCCATAACTCGAATACTAAACGTCGCAGATGGGTGTCGTAGAACAATTTTAAGTTCGTCTAATGATTCTACATCCGATTCTGGATAGTGGTTTTTCGACCACTTTTCAACATTTTGTGACACCCCGAACCTAGGGGCAGCTCCCTAGCTTTTTTCAAAAATGTGCACCGAACGGGCCAGAGAGCTCGAGTAGTCGAAAATTTTTTTTTTGCTAAAACCCCTCAAAACGTGTCAGGAACGCACCCTAGATGATGAAAAGTGCAACCAGAATGTCAATCGACAACATGCCCGGGGGTACAAATTTGCTCTACGCGTCCCTAGGTAGGGTACTTTTTCATACAAACATCAACGTGTACGGTGCACAAAGTGCGCGGAACAAAAATTGCTCGGTCAGACCTGGTACGGGCCATAACTCGAATACTAAACGTCGCAGATGGGTGTCGTAGAACAATTTTAAGTTCGTCTAATGATTCTACATCCGATTCTGGATAGTGGTTTTTCAACCACTTTTCAACATTTTGTGACACCCCGAACCTAGGGGCAGCTCCCTAGCTTTTTTCAAAAATGTGCACCGAACGGGCCAGAGAGCTCGAGTAGTCGAAAATTTTTTTTTTGCTAAAACCCCTCAAAACGTGTCAGGAACGCACCCTAGATGATGAAAAGTGCAACCAGAATGTCAATCGACAACATGCCCGGGGGTACAAATTTGCTATACGCGTCCCTAGGTAGGGTACTTTTTCATACAAACATCAACGTGTACGGTGCACAAAGTGCGCGGAACAAAAATTGCTCGGTCAGACCTGGTACGGGCCATAACTCGAATACTAAACGTCGCAGATGGGTGTCGTAGAACAATTTTAAGTTCGTCTAATGATTCTACATCCGATTCTGGATAGTGGTTTTTCGACCACTTTTCAACATTTTGTGACACCCCGAACCTAGGGGCAGCTCCCTAGCTTTTTTCAAAAATGTGCACCGAACGGGCCAGAGAGCTCGAGTAGTCGAAAATTTTTTTTTTTGCTAAAACCCCTCAAAACGTGTCAGGAACGCACCCTAGATGATGAAAAGTGCAACCAGAATGTCAATCGACAACATGCCCGGGGGTACAAATTTGCTATACGCGTCCCTAGGTAGGGTACTTTTTCATACAAACATCAACGTGTACGGTGCACAAAGTGCGCGGAACAAAAATTGCTCGGTCAGACCTGGTACGGGCCATAACTCGAATACTAAACGTCGCAGATGGGTGTCGTAGAACAATTTTAAGTTCGTCTAATGATTCTACATCCGATTCTGGATAGTGGTTTTTCGACCACTTTTCAACATTTTGTGACACCCCGAACCTAGGGGCAGCTCCCTAGCTTTTTTCAAAAATGTGCACCGAACGGGCCAGAGAGCTCGAGTAGTCGAAATTTTTTTTTTTGCTTAAACCCCTCAAAACGTGTAGAAAACTGATTTTAGATGATAAAAAGTGCAACCAGAACGTCAAACGACAACTTTGTTGGGGGTACCCTTTTTACTCTACGGGCCACTAGCTTAGGCGCGCCAACAGCGCTTTCCTCTCGGGTTCCCATTTTTTGCCCTCCTGGGATTATGATCATTTACTCATTGCCTACTATAGGGAAGGTACCTTGCTTCGAGGTCAAAAATGAAGATTTCACCAAATCGTAGTTTTAACCTCTATTTAGTCGTAGGAGCATGGTTTGCAGTGTCCGTGGGTCATATAAGCCCCCGTTTGGGTCATACGTCCCCTCCCCGATGAAAATCGTCATATGACTATAGGCCGAACTTATGAAGCAAAAGTGGTGTCTGGTGGGTTCTGCCGATGATCTTAACCTATGATTTTGAGTTTCCACTCTTTCAAAACGTTTCCTGGAGCAGTACATCACGGGTCTACGGACCCAAAGACTTCGTTGCGATGGTTTCAAGCATAAAAGTTGTAACAGCTAAGGGTTTTTAATACGCGTATATTAAATCATTGCTTGAAACTAAGCTTCGTTGTCTTTAAACTCTGCAAGACCAATCGAACTTCTTAGGGAAACTTGAAGGATTCACGCTAAGCCGGTGGTGCAGGGCACATAGCGTGATGAAACCGGGTTTCCCTACCAAATGTGGCATATTTTTTCCCTGAGAGCGAAGCTCAGACCCACGTAGGGGAGAGCGAAGTGGAACTTAAATGTTCAATGCAGCAAATGTTCGCCATGCGGATAAACAAGTTGGAATAGTTCAATGTAGTGTAATGCAAACACGAATCGCAAATAACGATACGGGACCCAGAAGCAATTCTGCGGATCCCTCGGGGAGTGGTGAGTTGATATAAATTAGAGGTGAAAATCCAAGTTGTTCGGGCTCCGGCTCGGCAGCCGATACGAGGTTCCTGTTGAGCTTGTTTGTACATCGCGCAGAGGCGCCGTTCGGTTCTAGCAATGATTCCCGCCACCATGTTCCATGCGTGCAGAGATCCGTTAGAGCTCGTTCAATGTGTCCCGCCGTGATTACGAAAAAGTCCAACAGTTGACTTAGTTGGGTGTGCGTCAAGTAATCGCGCAGAGATGCCGATCGGTTCCTAGCAATGTTTCCCGTCACAAGGTGGTATTGGCACCTGTGCAGAGTGGCCGTTAGCAATGTCTCCCGTATCACGGTGGTGTACCATCACTAGTGCAGAGTGACCGCTAGCAATGTCTCCCGTCACAAGGTGGTAGCCCAGAAGTGCAGAGAAGCCGCTGTAGCAAAGTCTCCCGTATCACGTTGGAGTTCTTCCACTAGTGCAGAGAGATCGCTGAACCGTTCAATGTGTCCCGTCGTGGTGTGCTTGTACCGAGCACGTAGGATACACCTTGCTTTGTTGGTTTGGGATAGGAGTGGTCGCGCAACTGCCTCCACGCCGCAGAGTGCCAGTTCGGATTGAAGGTCAACTTTAGCCGTTCAATGCATCAGTCGGTGGGTGTTCAGATGGCATCACAACTTCCCCTAGGTGCTCAAGTTGGCTGGGTTGTAAAGCATGTACACATGCGCAGAGTATCGTGCGTACTAGCAAAGTCTCCCGTCACGGTGGTTACGCATGAGTTCCATGCAGTGCAGAGAGATCGTTAGTGCGTGCAATGTACCAGTCGATGTGTCGTACCGGCATAC
>NW_026902565.1:125000-137500 GCF_943734735.2 Anopheles gambiae | reverse complement strand
GGACAGACAGGGTCCGGACCTCCCTCGCCGAGTAGCTCCTGTCGAACTGCCGCAAAGCGTGGGCACTCGAAGAAGGCGTGCTCCGCCGTCTCTGGGACGCCGACGCACAACTGGCAGTCTGGGGACGACGTGAATCCATTGTGGCACAAGTAGTCACGGAAAAATCCGTGTCCGGACAAAACCTGTGCCAGATGGAAAGTCATATCTCCATGTTTCCTAGACTGCCAGTCGCCGACCGATGGAATTACACGGTGCGTCCACCGCGTGTGCCGGCTAGCATCCTGTTGCAGTGCGTCGGCATCCCATTCCTCCTGCCAGCAGTCGATGGTGTTCTGCCGCTCCGTCGCCCGGATGTCCTCCCTCGTTGCAGCACGGTCTGGAGCAAGGAGTTGTTGGTGAACCCGAGCATCCTCGTTGATGAGGTGGCATATCGGTACGAGTCCAGCGAGTAGGGTGGCCGTCTCATACCTGACGGTACGGAATGCCCGTGCCACCCTGATGGCTGCTTTTCGCTGAACTCGTTGCAGCATCCGTCGGCACTCTCGCACCTGAGTTGCCTCAGCCCAGACGGGAGCAGCATACCGCAACACCGATTCTGCCACATACGCCAGCAGCCTTGACTTGGCCGTCCTGGGGCCGCTGTGGTTTTGCATGAGGCGCGTTACAGCTGCCACCACGCGCGACGCCTTTTCGGAGACTTTCGTGACGTGATCTCGCCATTTCAGGTGATCTTGGAGCTGCACGCCCAAGTACCTGATGCTCCTAGAAGACTGGACTTCCACGTCACCGACGCGAAATGTCACCTGCGGCGGAGTCTTCTTGCTTGAGATCAGGACGGCTTCAGTCTTGGCTGGGGCCAGCTCCAGACCGTGCTGTTGCATCCAACGTTGGACCTGGTCAACGGCCTCCTCTGCTCTCGCGCGAACCTCGTCCGTGGTGGTAGCAGGTACCAACAGCGCCAGATCGTCCGCGTATCCGATGACTTCGACGTCGGGAGGTAGCGGCACATCCAGCACCCCGTCATACATGATGTTCCACAGAGTTGGGCCCAGGATGGACCCCTGTGGAACACCGGCGGTTACATGCCGTACGGCGGGGCCTTCGCTCGTGTCAAAGTACAGCACACGATCCTCGAAGTAGCTTCGAAGCATCCGTTGGAGGCCGACGGGAACACCTTTTGCCTGAAGGGCGCTGGCAATGGATTGCCAGCTGGCCGTGTTGAACGCGTTCTTCACGTCCAACGCCACCACAAGCAAGAAACGGTTATCCCGGCCGTTCGTTCGCCGGAACGACATGGCGGTACGGCCGGCCTCAACAACCCGCTGGATGGCGCTCACTGTCGACCGCCCTCGACGAAATCCGAACTGCCGGTCCGACAGTCGGGGTGAAGACGGCTCCTCGAGATGTTCATTGAGGCGATTCAGGATGAGGCGCTCAAGTACCTTCCCCAGTGCGTCAAGCATGCAGAGGGGTCGGTACGAGCTGCTCTCTCCCGGAGGCTTCCCCTGCTTCGGCAGCAACACCAGTCGTTGCCTCTTCCACTGCGCCGGAAACGAAGCGCGGTTGAGGCAATCCTGGTACAGGACCCGGAAGACCTCCGGGAACAACATGATGGCCGTCTTCACTGCCGCATTCGGGATGCCATCGAGCCCTGGTGCTTTGTGATTTGCCATCTGGCTCGCGATGAGCAGCAGCTCGTCGTCCGTTACCGGTGCAATTCCCGCCGTTGTTGTTGCTCCCTCGACGCTTCCAACGTTGCTCAGCTGCGACCAGTCGCAGGGCGGATGCTCAGGGAAGAGGTCGGATACAATGCGTTCGAGGACGACCCGGTCCGCTTCTGAAGGCGTCCGACTGCCCCGGAGCCGGGACATGACGACACGGTATCCTGCCCCGAACGCATTCTCTTCTGCAATTTCGATCAGCTCCTGGAACAAGTTCCGCTTGCTAGCTCGAATTGCTCTACTGAGCTCCGCCCTTGCTGTCCTGTGCTCAGCTGCTGCTATGCTGCGCTCCTCCAAGTCAGCCGTCTGCAGCAACCGGTCACGGGCAACCTCGCAATTGTTCCTCAGTCGAGCCAGGAGGGGAGACCACCAAAAGATGTTCCGATGCGGGTCTTGGTGCAGTCGGGTAACCCGTTGCATCGTCTCGTCGCAGGCCTTGAGCATGGCTGCGATCATACCCTCCTGGCTCGTTGCGCGTTGGACAAAGTCCGCAGCGAACAGCGCCTCGAGGAATGAGGAAGGAGAAAACTGCGAGGTTTTCCATCGGCGGCCAGCGTGACGCACACGCCTCTGGCTTGAGGAATCACCCTGCTGCGACGATGGTTGCCGCTGTCGTTGTTGCTGTTGCTGTTGTGATAACTGCTGCTGTTGTAAGGACTGCTGTTGCTGCTGCTGCTGTTGCTGCTGAGACGACTGCTGCGCTGTCTGCTGATGGTTCTGCAGTTGTTCGGGGGATGGTGGTGTTCCACCCACGGTGTAGAGAACATAGCGGTGGTCTGACGCGGTGTAGCTTGTGCTAACAACCCAGGTGTCAGGGCGAGCGATCGACGGGCTCGCGAATGCCACATCCACTATACTCGGGAGAGCCACCCCGTTGCCAACAAACGTGTATTCCCGACCTTGATTAATCACGATTAGGCCAAGCTGCTCCACCATTCCGTGCAGCTCTTCCCCGCGGTCGCAAGTCCTCGGGCTGCCCCACTCCTCATGTCTGGCGTTAAAATCGCCGGCGACGACGACTTGAGGGTGGGAGAAGCCTTCGAGTTCTATTGCTTCCAAGAAGCGCTCGAACTCTGCGAGGTTAAGGCTTGGTGGAGCATAGCAGCTGATGAAAACCACTCCGCCGATCTGCGCTGCAACCAACCCCTGAGCTTCACTGCACCACACCCGCTGTATTGGTAGCTCACCGACAGCTACCACCGCTACCGCCTTGCAGCTGCTGAATGCCCACCGGCCGTTGTTTTCAGGTGGGCGCAGAACATCAGAGAGAATGAGCACGTCTGCTTTCTCCTCTCTGGCAGCTTGCAGCACCAGGTTCTGGGCATCACGGCCATGGCCCAGGTTCGCCTGCAGAACTTTCAGGGCCGGGAACATCGTTGGGCCGAACGAGCACATTCGCTGTGGCCTATGTGGTGAGCGCCACCGCACAGTGCGCACTTTGCCTCATTCTGGCAGGATCGTGCTTTGTGTCCGGTAAGCCCACAGCGGATGCACAGATTCTGCCGATCTGCGGTGGAACGGCAGTTCGAGGCGATGTGGCCCATCTCCAGACAGCGGAAACAGCGCTGTCGCTCTGGAGGCGTTGGTGGGGCTGCTCGAACCTTGCTCACACAGTCGCACAGGAACAGTTTATGTCCTTCCAACTGCCGAGCCGACTTCACAGGTAGCCGGATGCGTGCTCGCTTCGAACCATCCGGTAGTTCCCAAATGCTGGCAGAAACAACTCCAGCACTTGCGCCAATCTTAGCATCGAGGGCAGCAATGATATCTTCCTCCGTAGCAAGGGGATCGATATCGACTACCAGCAGCTCACCCATTTCTGTGACAAGCCGACTGACGCCTGCGTCGCCGATGATTTTGCGGACGCCTTCCAGCATAAGCGGAGCGTTTGCCGTCTTGCTCAGCTCCATACGTAGCAGCCTAGCATGAGTTCGGCGGCCCTGCTTAATATGCCCTTTCATTTCGCTGTGAGCCGCGTCCAGACGAATGGCTTTGCGCACCTTGTCGTAAATGCCATCCCAGGTTTCGCCTTCGCTGGGAGACACCTCGATGATGTCAGGCCTCGGCTTTCGCTTACGCTGTAGCTGCTGCTGCTGCTGCATACGCTCCTGCTGTTGCTGCTGCGAGCCAGCGACCGCCTGTCGCTGTGGCTGACGTTGCTGCTGCTGCTGTTGATGCTGCGCGATACCGACTGCCTGTCGCTGTAGCTGACGCTGCTGCTGCTGCTGTTGCGGCTGCTGCTGGGAGCGTGGCTTACCCGTAGCTTTGCCGCGATATCTACGCCGTACGACCTCGCTGTAGGTCAGTTCCGGCACAGCGTCTTCGCGGACGGCTGTCGATGCCTCGCTGTGCGGCGGCATGACTACGCGCGACGTCGACGCGCGGGGCTGCTCCTGCTCGTGCTGATTCCGCTGTTGTTGTTGTTGCTGCTGCTGCTGTTGCGCAGAGGATCGGCGCGGCAACGGAGTTGGTGGTTGACGCGGACTAGATGACGGTTGTCCGCCGCCAACCTTTGCCGCCAACAGAGAGTTGAGCACATCTCGGTCGCGTTGATGTGCGGCGGCTAACTTCTCCATCTGCGCCTCGAGCTTCTCCTCACGGCGCTTTGCCTCCTCCTTTTCCTCCTGCAGCAGTTGGCACATGCCGGTTATCTGCTCCAGGAGTTTTGCGTTTTGCTCCTTCATAGCGATATTCTGCTCCTCGAGGCGTTGGATGGTTGCTCTGAGCAACTCGAGCTCCGGAGCCGGTGTCGCGGATGCAGCTTTTGGCTGTGCAGTGGGCTTGTTGATGCCTGTGGCGCTTACCCGAGGCAGCGCAACACGAGGCTCGGTCGCAAACAGCTTGGAACTGGGAGCCAAGCTGGTGCGGCAGTCCACCGACATCGCCCTAGCACCCGAGCGGGTCGATCTCCCGGGTGCTTCCATCGCGATAACCGACGTTCGCGATGGGTGGGGTAAAATGACCCTGGGGGTCGAGATGACCCCGGGGGTCGAATGACCCAGGGGGTCGAAATGACCCCTGGGATTCTGCGCCGCCTAGCTGGTGATCTGCTGCACGATGATGTCGGTTTCCGCTTCAACTCCGGTGTTCAGGGCGAAAAAGGTCCAATTTGTGCCCCCCTGGTGGGCGGGGGGGAGGGGGAAGGGGGTGGGGAAAAATTCAGGAGGGTGCGTCACACACGTGGGGAATTATTCCGCACCACTCCCAAATTTTCGCGGCACGTTCACTCGTCCAAACGGCTCGACCCGGAATTCCACCCTTTTTGGACCACTTTTCCGACTTTTTGACACTTATAAAATTTTTCACTGGGAGGGGGGGGGGGGTGGGAGCGGGGAAAATAATTTTCCCGGACTGCTGGGGTCACGCTCTACCACCCTACCAAAAATGAGAATTTTCGGGCGACCTCGACCTTATCCGACTCTTATCGGGCGCCCTACTCTATTCTGACCTCTGGGGGGGAGGGGGGAGGGGGGGGAGGGGGGAAAATAATTTTCCCGTAGTCGGCGTTACTTGCTCTACCACCCCTGCAAATTTGACAATTTTTCGGCACCTTTGGTTCCGCCGCCAACCGTCACCGGACCGAAAATTCAAATTTTGCCCCTTGGGAATTGCGCCCCGGCCAAATTTGTCCTATGGGTATTACTGAACTGTCACTTCCAAATGTCAAAATTTTTTTTCCCGATGTTAAAACAAGCACATCGGTGAAAACCGCACTTAATTCGGGCCAAAACTCACGGAGTTATTCACGTTTTTGTAATTATTCCGTTTTTACGAAAAACACGTGCTCCGGCGGAAGCACCCCCGACACTTTTTAGTTTTGCGTTTTTCCGCCGATTTCTCGTCCGTTTTTTCGCACAATGCTTAGAACGTCGCTACGCGCACCTTTCAAACCACATCCGGACAAAATCCGTGCCAATTTCACTAAAATATTTGCATGCAAAGTTCCCCATACAAAATGTATGGGGAAAAAACATACACACTTTTTTACACTTTTCACTGCTCGGATCGTCTCGAAAACACAATAAAACGTTTCAGCACCACCAATTTAACTAAAATGGAGTGTTTTCGGGGCCGAAAACGCTAATTTTTGCCCCAAATTTCCACACCCGGAATTCTAGCGCTACCGGGGGGGGGGGCCCACGTACACACAACAGCACGATTTTTCACTTTTACAAAAAATCACCGATTTTCGGGTAAATAACACCGTCTAAAGGTAAAACGGGTGCTCTGAACTCGTTTTTAGCACTTTCCGAGCGATCCGAGGCCGTTTTACACACTTTTTTCCGAAACTCTGTCGGAGCGTGTTTACATCCGTCTTCACTCGACGGCTACTCGATGAACACTCCACAGGGATAACTGGCTTGTGGCCGCCAAGCGTTCATAGCGACGTGGCTTTTTGATCCTTCGATGTCGGCTCTTCCTATCATTGTGAAGCAAAATTCACCAAGCGTAGGATTGTTCACCCTTTCAAGGGAACGTGAGCTGGGTTTAGACCGTCGTGAGACAGGTTAGTTTTACCCTACTGGTGTGTGCTTATAGTCGCTATCTTAACGGAATTCCTGTGCAGTACGAGAGGAACCACAGGTACGGACCACTGGCTCAATACTAGTCCGACCGGACTTTGGTATGACGCTACGTCCGCTGGATTATGCCTGAACGCCTCTAAGGTCGTAGCCAATCCGAGCTGATAGCGCTTCTCAAACCCATTAGGTGTTCGGAAGCTAGCGGGCCTAACAACCCTCTGAGATCCGTTGGAGTCTGCGTCTGCAGCCCGGCGTCTCATCCCGCTATACCTAGGCCGCAACGAGTGGAGTTCGCTGCACGTGTTAGTACCGTAACTGGGAACGCCGTTGGCTTGAGCTCTGCCCAACGTGGATATACCTAGTTTCGACACCTATCAACCGCCCGCAAACGACGGGACTTCAGGCTGGGAGCTGCGAGTTGTAGAGATGCGTTCGCATCGATCCTCTCAGGCGACCCATGCTTGGTGGTTTGTCCGTGTGCCCCTTCCTCGATGTGCGCAAGCTCGTCTTGGTCTGGGGACCACTTCGACACAGGGGATACTTTTGTGAGAGCAAGAGTGTACTTAGTTGAGTGTAGCAAGGGATCGCGTGCCCCTTCCTCGATGGCGCAACGAACCATCTTGGTCTGGGGACCGTGGTGCCGTGCTCTGGTGAAGCTTGGTGCGTGCTCTTTCCTTGTCAGACGAGTGACTTGACTTGGTCTGGAGACCGTTCCTTTACACTAGTGGACAAGAGCTGGCTACTTCCGTGTCAGACGAGTGACTTGACACGGTATGGAGCGGAACACGTAACACTAGTGAGCTTGTCGGCGTGCCTCGTTCTCGACTTGATTGTCTTGATGTGAGAAACGTGCCGACCAAACCAGTAAGCTTACACACCTGCTCGTTACAAGTTGTATAAGTTAATCCGTTTGGGCCGGTTGCCTTGCACATGATGGTGTTGTTGACCATGTTCGGTTAACACGTCGTGTGTCGAGGTGGCCGGCCTTGGTAGTAGGATGTCTTGTGCATGTGACGTGTTGACCTGGTTTGGTCGATGTGTCGTCGTGTACGAGATGACCTACTTACCCGTCAGTTGTCCAAGTTGTATCATGTGTTGACTTAGTTGACGTGTCATGTGCATGGATGATTGGCGTACGGGTCATGTATGGTGCACTTGCTTCAGTTGAAGGGATGTACTAGTACAGTTATATTAATTGTTTATTTCACGATCTGGTCTTTTGGCTGGATCGCGAAAAAAACGCTAAGTCCCAAATCTTGAACTCGAGAGGAGAGCGCTGATGACAACCTTTTGGACTGGAGCTCCCTAGAATTCGGCTTTTTCCTTCTCTAAAGGGATGCACTGTTGTATGAATTGTTTATTCACGATCTGGTCGTTGGATTGGATCGTGAAAAAAAAACGCTAAGTCCCAGATCCTGAACTCGACAGGAAAGCGCTGATGGCAAACATTTTGACTGGAAGTCCCTAGAAAACGGCTTTTTCCTTATTGGCATTATGTGGCACGTTTATTGTGGCTAGAACATTAATTATCCCCCAAATGGCACCAACGCTTGGCGAAAGTCTCGAAATACTCCTATCCCGACGCACCAGCAACCGCAACACGATGCAAAATAAATTGCACGAGCTGCTGATACTTGTACCATGCACGGTACACGGTACCAAAATATACCCCTGAAGGTGTGCAATTTGGTGCTATCCTAGGAAATTTGTTTGGGCAAGCCTAGCTACGCGTGTCGCACGTTGCATGGTGGTCGATCAGAGGTATGCAAAAGCACCTATCTAGGGGAATTACTTTACGTTCTAGTAGCAAGTTCGATTTTTCGGTCCAGCACGGCAGTAATCCTGCATGCATACACTCCATGTACCAAAAATGTATCAACCTAGGCGTTGCTCAGTAGCTTTTGGCGGCACATGTAAAAAGTATTCGAGTTCAGATTCTTGGAACTTTGCGTATTGTTCAAAACTAATAACGAAAACTAAATTATAAATGGGTAAAAGGCTAGGCGTTTCTCAGTAGCTTTTTTGCGCCACGTGGCAAAAGTATTCGAGTTCAGATTTCTGGGACTTAGCGTATTTTTCAAAATTGATTATGCAAATTGAAGTACAAATGGGGCATTAGCTAGGCGTTGCCCAGTAGCTTTTGGCGCCACATGGAGGAAGTAGTCGAGTTCAAATTTCTGGGACGTAGCGTAGTTTTCAATCATAATAAACCGAATCAAACATAAAAATCATGAAACTTACACCACGTCCCTAGGTTATGCACAAAACGTAACGATAAAGTGCCGGCCAGGTTAGAGGTGCACCAAAATTGTGTACCGATTAGGAAAAGTACTCTATGTTCCTATGACTTGGGTGAAAAGTGTTGATTAACTGCTGGTTAGGATAGACAGTTGCTTATCGTACACATCGCAAACGAACACCCCTTAGTGAGCAGTAGCAGAAGTCGATGGAACAAAGCGAATGCATTACAAACTGATCAAGTAAAATAAGGAACGCTACGTACTAGGACTTCTTTCCAAGAATGGTGTCCGCGACGGGAGGGCAAGCGTCCTTCCCAGGTTTCCCTAGTAAACCTTGTATGGTAAACATACCCAAGCGTGTCCGTAAGCACGCAACGATAGTCACGAACGAGCACATACCTAGGGAAAGTACTCTACGTACTAGGACTTCTGTCCAAGAATGGTGTCCGCGACGGTCGGGCACTGTGACGCAATTACCAAATCCTAGAATCGTACAAGCAGTGTGTACAAACATAAACATTAACGCGTTCGCTCGGGCTGCGCCGTCCGTGTTGAACACAAATGTGGGTGATTATATGAGTGGATAGACAAAAACATGCGTGGCGAAGACAGTTTTCTGCACGATGTGCACATAGCTCATTTCGTCGTCCCGGGCTAATGGAACAACACAAAAATATCGAGTATCTTTCTAGGTTTCTGTTATAAAAGGACAGGCCAAAAGGTGACCGGTTGAGATAAGCATTTTAAGCATACAAGCACTTAATTGCAACTTTTGATACAAAAACTAAGAACGTACACGTAGATTGTATCAACATGGACATCCATGATCGCGTACGCCCGGGCTGCGCCCTCCGTGTTGTACTTTCCCTGATTGGTACACAATTTTGGTGCAAGTGTACCAACATGGACATCTATGAACGCGTACGCTCGAGCTGCACCCTCCGTCTTGTACTTTCCCTGATCGGTACACAGTTTTGGTGCACGGCTATCCCGACCGGCAACTTGTACCAACATCGACATCCATGAACGCGTACGTAGCGTACTTTCCCTGATCGGTACACAATGTTGGTGCACGGCATAGGAAATGGGCTTAAAATGGTCAAACTCAATCCATTTCCACTAAAGATAGTCAATAACAGCTGTGCCGATGAAGTAGGGCACGATGCAAGTCAATGTTATTTAATGAATTACATGTTCACCATACATTTTAGTACAAAATTGCTCGGTCAGACCTACAAAGTGCTATATCTCGAATACTAAACGTCGCAGATGGGTGTCGTAGAACAATTTTAAGTTCGTCTAATGATTCTACATCCGATTCTGGATAGTGGTTTTTCGACCACTTTTCAACATTTTGTGACACCCCGAACCTAGGGGCAGCTCCCTAGCTTTTTTCAAAAATGTGCACCGAACGGGCCAGAGAGCTCGAGTAGTCGAAAATTTTTTTTTTGCTAAAACCCCTCAAAACGTGTCAGGAACGCACCCTAGATGATGAAAAGTGCAACCAGAATGTCAATCGACAACATGCCCGGGGGTACAAATTTGCTCTACGCGTCCCTAGGTAGGGTACTTTTTCATACAAACATCAAAGTGTACGGTGCACAAAGTGCGCGGAACAAAAATTGCTCGGTCAGACCTACAAAGTGTTATATATCTCGAATACTAAACGTCGCAGATGGGTGTCGTAGAACAATTTTAAGTTCGTCTAATGATTCTACATCCGATTCTGGATAGTGGTTTTTCGACCACTTTTCAACATTTTGTGACACCCCGAACCTAGGGGCAGCTCCCTAGCTTTTTTCAAAAATGTGCACCGAACGGGCCAGAGAGCTCGAGTAGTCGAAATTTTTTTTTTTTGCTAAAACCCCTCAAAACGTGTCAGGAACGCACCCTAGATGATGAAAAGTGCAACCAGAATGTCAATCGACAACATGCCCGGGGGTACAAATTTGCTATACGCGTCCCTAGGTAGGGTACTTTTTCATACAAACATCAACGTGTACGGTGCACAAAGTGCGCGGAACAAAAATTGCTCGGTCAGACCTGGTACGGGCCATAACTCGAATACTAAACGTCGCAGATGGGTGTCGTAGAACAATTTTAAGTTCGTCTAATGATTCTACATCCGATTCTGGATAGTGGTTTTTCGACCACTTTTCAACATTTTGTGACACCCCGAACCTAGGGGCAGCTCCCTAGCTTTTTTCAAAAATGTGCACCGAACGGGCCAGAGAGCTCGAGTAGTCGAAAATTTTTTTTTTGCTAAAACCCCTCAAAACGTGTCAGGAACGCACCCTAGATGATGCAAAGTGCAACCAGAATGTCAATCGACAACATGCCCGGGGGTACAAATTTGCTCTACGCGTCCCTAGGTAGGGTACTTTTTCATACAAACATCAACGTGTACGGTGCACAAAGTGCGCGGAACAAAAATTGCTCGGTCAGACCTGGTACGGGCCATAACTCGAATACTAAACGTCGCAGATGGGTGTCGTAGAACAATTTTAAGTTCGTCTAATGATTCTCCATCCGATTCTGGATAGTGGTTTTTCAACCACTTTTCAACATTTTGTGACACCCCGAACCTAGGGGCAGCTCCCTAGCTTTTTTCAAAAATGTGCACCGAACGGGCCAGAGAGCTCGAGTAGTCGAAAATTTTTTTTTTGCTAAAACCCCTCAAAACGTGTCAGGAACGCACCCTAGATGATGAAAAGTGCAACCAGAATGTCAATCGACAACATGCCCGGGGGTACAAATTTGCTATACGCGTCCCTAGGTAGGGTACTTTTTCATACAAACATCAACGTGTACGGTGCACAAAGTGCGCGGAACAAAAATTGCTCGGTCAGACCTGGTACGGGCCATAACTCGAATACTAAACGTCGCAGATGGGTGTCGTAGAACAATTTTAAGTTCGTCTAATGATTCTACATCCGATTCTGGATAGTGGTTTTTCGACCACTTTTCAACATTTTGTGACACCCCGAACCTAGGGGCAGCTCCCTAGCTTTTTTCAAAAATGTGCACCGAACGGGCCAGAGAGCTCGAGTAGTCGAAAATTTTTTTTTTTGCTAAAACCCCTCAAAACGTGTCAGGAACGCACCCTAGATGATGAAAAGTGCAACCAGAATGTCAATCGACAACATGCCCGGGGGTACAAATTTGCTATACGCGTCCCTAGGTAGGGTACTTTTTCATACAAACATCAACGTGTACGGTGCACAAAGTGCGCGGAACAAAAATTGCTCGGTCAGACCTGGTACGGGCCATAACTCGAATACTAAACGTCGCAGATGGGTGTCGTAGAACAATTTTAAGTTCGTCTAATGATTCTACATCCGATTCTGGATAGTGGTTTTTCGACCACTTTTCAACATTTTGTGACACCCCGAACCTAGGGGCAGCTCCCTAGCTTTTTTCAAAAATGTGCACCGAACGGGCCAGAGAGCTCGAGTAGTCGAAATTTTTTTTTTTGCTTAAACCCCTCAAAACGTGTAGAAAACTGATTTTAGATGATAAAAAGTGCAACCGAACGTCAAACGACAACTTTGTTGGGGGTACCCTTTTTACTCTACGGGCCACTAGCTTAGGCGCGCCAACAGCGCTTTCCTCTCGGGTTCCCATTTTTTGCCCTCCTGGGATTATGATCATTTACTCATTGCCTACTATAGGGAAGGTACCTTGCTTCGAGGTCAAAAATGAAGATTTCACCAAATCGTAGTTTTAACCTCTATTTAGTCGTAGGAGCATGGTTTGCAGTGTCCGTGGGTCATATAAGCCCCCGTTTGGGTCATACGTCCCCTCCCCGATGAAAATCGTCATATGACTATAGGCCGAACTTATGAAGCAAAAGTGGTGTCTGGTGGGTTCTGCCGATGATCTTAACCTATGATTTTGAGTTTCCACTCTTTCAAAACGTTTCCTGGAGCAGTACATCACGGGTCTACGGACCCAAAGACTTCGTTGCGATGGTTTCAAGCATAAAAGTTGTAACAGTTAAGGGTTTTTAATACGCG
>NW_026902565.1:115000-117500 GCF_943734735.2 Anopheles gambiae | reverse complement strand
TAAGGGCGCGGGCCAACCCTCGCGTGGAGCTCCCTGATTCATAGCCACCCACGGAACCAAATAGGAGACTGCATAAACAGACGCGGATAGCGGGCCTGAGTTTGAGCCCAATAGAATGAGTAACGTTAAAACTAAGAAGGTCAAAAAGACCAAGGGGGTGGACAAGAAAGATCCGGACCAAGCGTTCATGGATCTTCAAGATCGAATGGAGGCGATGCGTTTTGGGATAAGCAAGCTCGATGATGAGTCTTCCCATTTTACGCTAGTAACGGTTATGATGGACTTCCTCGATGAGGTAATGTCCGAATTTCGAAGGTTTAGAGCCGTAAATCGCATGCAGCAGGTCCTCGACCGTCAAACGCAAACGTCGTTTGACGGTAACGATGGATTCGGGCCGCAAACGCGAAAAGGCAGAAGACCAGTGGCTGATGACCAACAGCCTGGTCCAAGTGGGTTGCAAAGATTGCAACAACAACAACAACAACCATCGAGGTTGACCCCTGTTAGGGAAGCGGTGGAAAATATTCCAAGTCCGAGAAACGGACCGAATATTAATGAGGGTAGCATTAATAAGAGGAAGAAGAAGAAGAGCAAGAAGAAGCAGAATAAGCCCAGGAAGCGTCCTGAGGCTCTGCTGATATCGGACTGCACTTCCGAGGAGCTGGCGAAATTGCTCAAGGAAATGAAGCAGTCCGATGCTCTTAAATCGGTTGGAGAGACAATCTCTAAGGTCCGACGGGCCCAAAATGGAGGCATGTTGCTAGAATTGAAGCAGGGTAGTTCTGCTAGTGCAATTGCCCCAAAGGTTAAGGAAGCGGTGAAGGGCAAGGCGTCAGTGAGAACGCTAGCTCCTTCTAAAATGATTGAGATCATGCATCTCGATGAAATTACCACCCCAGAGGAGGTTGCGGAGTCTGTCAAAGCACAGCTCAACATCGAGATAGAAATAGATCGTATCAAAATGAAGAAAGGCCGCGCGGCCGGTACGCAGTGGGCACGGATCAACGTATCGCTGCCAGACTTTCAAAGCTTCCTGAATTTGGGAAAGCTGAAAGTTGGTTGGTCGATATGCCATATCCGTGAGGTTATGGAAGAGCAGAAATGCTATAAGTGTTGGAAGGTAGGCCATACGAGCTACCATTGTAGGGAACCAGACAGAAGTAATCTGTGCTGGAAATGCGGTTTGAGTGGACACAAGAAGCAAGCTTGTACCAACTCTGTTAAGTGTTTGGATTGCGGTACGAGGTCACAGAACCTTCACGCAACGGGCAGTTATATGTGTCCTAGAAGGCGAACGATTAGATCATAATGGTTAGGTTGCTACAACATAACCAGAATCATTGTTATGCTGCATTTCAATTAATGTGGCAAACGATTAGGGAAGAATCTGCGGATATAGTGTTGATTGCAGATCCGTATCTGGCAACAACCAACGTCAAAGTGTTACGCAATGACGATAACACAGCAGCGGTAGTGGTTAACGCGGACTTACCAGTTAAGGTAGTCAGTAAGGCTCTGAAGGGTTTAATGATAGTTGACATAGGTGATATGCGAGTGGTTAGCGTTTACGCGCCACCTAGATTTAGTATGGAAGAGTTCCAGAACATGTTGGATAACACGGTAATGGCCGTAACCGGTATCCACAAATTCGTTATCGGGGGGGACTTCAACGCTTGGTCAGCAAGTTGGAACAACCAACTTGGCGAGCGTGGAGAAACCCAGAAACGAAGAGGTGAGTTGGTCTTATCAACCTTTGCGCAGATTGACGCAATTTTATTGAACGACGGCAGCACCCCAACTTATGTTGGACCAGGGCGTACGTCAGTAGTTGATCTTACTTTTGCGAGCAGAACAGTAGCAAGATCATTTAAGTGGGAGGTGTTATCTAGCTATATGAACTCTGATCATCGTGCAATACGAATAGATCTTGAGACGCAAAGCGTGCGTAACTTGTCCCGACCCATAACGGGATGGAGCATCAAGTATTTTAGCAAAGACATATTTGAAGTTATGATGCAAGCCGCTTTTGAGACCGAGGTCACAACAAGCGAAGACTTAATGCGTATACTTGTCACGGCGTGTAATGCGACGATGACTAAGCGTAAGAGGTACACTCCTAACAAGAGTGCATTTTGGTGGACGCTAGAGATCGAGGCACTTCGCAAAGAGTGCAAACACCGCGATCGATTAGCGCAAAGAGCATTCAATACTGATCTCTATTCTTCTTTTAGGGACGAGTTCAAGGTGGCACGGAATGCCCTCAAGCGATTGATCAAGCATACCCGACAGAGGAAGTGGAAAGAGTTCCTGAGAACAGCGAACAACGCATCATTTGGTATTGTATATCATACGTTCAAGAAAGTGGCCGAGGGTTCGATTGGACCCCGAACCATGACATTGGACGAGTTTAGGGAAGTGGTGAGCGAGCTTTTTCCTACTCACCCAAACACGGTGTGGCCTGAATATCGTATCGATCAGCCACGAGAGTTTGAAAGGGTTA
>NW_026902565.1:105000-110000 GCF_943734735.2 Anopheles gambiae | reverse complement strand
GGCGTTGCTCAGTAGCTTTTGGCGGCACATGTAAAAAGTATTCGAGTTCAGATTCTTGGAACTTTGCGTATTGTTCAAAACTAATAACGAAAACTAAATTATAAATGGGTAAAAGGCTAGGCGTTTCTCAGTAGCTTTTTTGCGCCACGTGGCAAAAGTATTCGAGTTCAGATTTCTGGGACTTAGCGTATTTTTCAAAATTGATTATGCAAATTGAAGTACAAATGGGGCATTAGCTAGGCGTTGCCCAGTAGCTTTTGGCGCCACATGGAGGAAGTAGTCGAGTTCAAATTTCTGGGACGTAGCGTAGTTTTCAATCATAATAAACCGAATCAAACATAAAAATCATGAAACTTACACCACGTCCCTAGGTTATGCACAAAACGTAACGATAAAGTGCCGGCCAGGTTAGAGGTGCACCAAAATTGTGTACCGATTAGGAAAAGTACTCTATGTTCCTATGACTTGGGTGAAAAGTGTTGATTAACTGCTGGTTAGGATAGACAGTTGCTTATCGTACACATCGCAAACGAACACCCCTTAGTGAGCAGTAGCAGAAGTCGATGGAACAAAGCGAATGCATTACAAACTGATCAAGTAAAATAAGGAACGCTACGTACTAGGACTTCTTTCCAAGAATGGTGTCCGCGACGGGAGGGCAAGCGTCCTTCCCAGGTTTCCCTAGTAAACCTTGTATGGTAAACATACCCAAGCGTGTCCGTAAGCACGCAACGATAGTCACGAACGAGCACATACCTAGGGAAAGTACTCTACGTACTAGGACTTCTGTCCAAGAATGGTGTCCGCGACGGTCGGGCACTGTGACGCAATTACCAAATCCTAGAATCGTACAAGCAGTGTGTACAAACATAAACATTAACGCGTTCGCTCGGGCTGCGCCGTCCGTGTTGAACACAAATGTGGGTGATTATATGAGTGGATAGACAAAAACATGCGTGGCGAAGACAGTTTTCTGCACGATGTGCACATAGCTCATTTCGTCGTCCCGGGCTAATGGAACAACACAAAAATATCGAGTATCTTTCTAGGTTTCTGTTATAAAAGGACAGGCCAAAAGGTGACCGGTTGAGATAAGCATTTTAAGCATACAAGCACTTAATTGCAACTTTTGATACAAAAACTAAGAACGTACACGTAGATTGTATCAACATGGACATCCATGATCGCGTACGCCCGGGCTGCGCCCTCCGTGTTGTACTTTCCCTGATTGGTACACAATTTTGGTGCAAGTGTACCAACATGGACATCTATGAACGCGTACGCTCGAGCTGCACCCTCCGTCTTGTACTTTCCCTGATCGGTACACAGTTTTGGTGCACGGCTATCCCGACCGGCAACTTGTACCAACATCGACATCCATGAACGCGTACGTAGCGTACTTTCCCTGATCGGTACACAATGTTGGTGCACGGCATAGGAAATGGGCTTAAAATGGTCAAACTCAATCCATTTCCACTAAAGATAGTCAATAACAGCTGTGCCGATGAAGTAGGGCACGATGCAAGTCAATGTTATTTAATGAATTACATGTTCACCATACATTTTAGTACAAAATTGCTCGGTCAGACCTACAAAGTGCTATATCTCGAATACTAAACGTCGCAGATGGGTGTCGTAGAACAATTTTAAGTTCGTCTAATGATTCTACATCCGATTCTGGATAGTGGTTTTTCGACCACTTTTCAACATTTTGTGACACCCCGAACCTAGGGGCAGCTCCCTAGCTTTTTTCAAAAATGTGCACCGAACGGGCCAGAGAGCTCGAGTAGTCGAAAATTTTTTTTTTGCTAAAACCCCTCAAAACGTGTCAGGAACGCACCCTAGATGATGAAAAGTGCAACCAGAATGTCAATCGACAACATGCCCGGGGGTACAAATTTGCTCTACGCGTCCCTAGGTAGGGTACTTTTTCATACAAACATCAACGTGTACGGTGCACAAAGTGCGCGGAACAAAAATTGCTCGGTCAGACCTGGTACGGGCCATAACTCGAATACTAAACGTCGCAGATGGGTGTCGTAGAACAATTTTAAGTTCGTCTAATGATTCTACATCCGATTCTGGATAGTGGTTTTTCAACCACTTTTCAACATTTTGTGACACCCCGAACCTAGGGGCAGCTCCCTAGCTTTTTTCAAAAATGTGCACCGAACGGGCCAGAGAGCTCGAGTAGTCGAAAATTTTTTTTTTGCTAAAACCCCTCAAAACGTGTCAGGAACGCACCCTAGATGATGAAAAGTGCAACCAGAATGTCAATCGACAACATGCCCGGGGGTACAAATTTGCTATACGCGTCCCTAGGTAGGGTACTTTTTCATACAAACATCAACGTGTACGGTGCACAAAGTGCGCGGAACAAAAATTGCTCGGTCAGACCTGGTACGGGCCATAACTCGAATACTAAACGTCGCAGATGGGTGTCGTAGAACAATTTTAAGTTCGTCTAATGATTCTACATCCGATTCTGGATAGTGGTTTTTCGACCACTTTTCAACATTTTGTGACACCCCGAACCTAGGGGCAGCTCCCTAGCTTTTTTCAAAAATGTGCACCGAACGGGCCAGAGAGCTCGAGTAGTCGAAAATTTTTTTTTTGCTAAAACCCCTCAAAACGTGTCAGGAACGCACCCTAGATGATGAAAAGTGCAACCAGAATGTCAATCGACAACATGCCCGGGGGTACAAATTTGCTCTACGCGTCCCTAGGTAGGGTACTTTTTCATACAAACATCAACGTGTACGGTGCACAAAGTGCGCGGAACAAAAATTGCTCGGTCAGACCTGGTACGGGCCATAACTCGAATACTAAACGTCGCAGATGGGTGTCGTAGAACAATTTTAAGTTCGTCTAATGATTCTACATCCGATTCTGGATAGTGGTTTTTCAACCACTTTTCAACATTTTGTGACACCCCGAACCTAGGGGCAGCTCCCTAGCTTTTTTCAAAAATGTGCACCGAACGGGCCAGAGAGCTCGAGTAGTCGAAAATTTTTTTTTTGCTAAAACCCCTCAAAACGTGTCAGGAACGCACCCTAGATGATGAAAAGTGCAACCAGAATGTCAATCGACAACATGCCCGGGGGTACAAATTTGCTATACGCGTCCCTAGGTAGGGTACTTTTTCATACAAACATCAACGTGTACGGTGCACAAAGTGCGCGGAACAAAAATTGCTCGGTCAGACCTGGTACGGGCCATAACTCGAATACTAAACGTCGCAGATGGGTGTCGTAGAACAATTTTAAGTTCGTCTAATGATTCTACATCCGATTCTGGATAGTGGTTTTTCGACCACTTTTCAACATTTTGTGACACCCCGAACCTAGGGGCAGCTCCCTAGCTTTTTTCAAAAATGTGCACCGAACGGGCCAGAGAGCTCGAGTAGTCGAAATTTTTTTTTTTTGCTAAAACCCCTCAAAACGTGTCAGGAACGCACCCTAGATGATGAAAAGTGCAACCAGAATGTCAATCGACAACATGCCCGGGGGTACAAATTTGCTATACGCGTCCCTAGGTAGGGTACTTTTTCATACAAACATCAACGTGTACGGTGCACAAAGTGCGCGGAACAAAAATTGCTCGGTCAGACCTGGTACGGGCCATAACTCGAATACTAAACGTCGCAGATGGGTGTCGTAGAACAATTTTAAGTTCGTCTAATGATTCTACATCCGATTCTGGATAGTGGTTTTTCGACCACTTTTCAACATTTTGTGACACCCCGAACCTAGGGGCAGCTCCCTAGCTTTTTTCAAAAATGTGCACCGAACGGGCCAGAGAGCTCGAGTAGTCGAAAATTTTTTTTTTGCTAAAACCCCTCAAAACGTGTCAGGAACGCACCCTAGATGATGAAAAGTGCAACCAGAATGTCAATCGACAACATGCCCGGGGGTACAAATTTGCTCTACGCGTCCCTAGGTAGGGTACTTTTTCATACAAACATCAACGTGTACGGTGCACAAAGTGCGCGGAACAAAAATTGCTCGGTCAGACCTGGTACGGGCCATAACTCGAATACTAAACGTCGCAGATGGGTGTCGTAGAACAATTTTAAGTTCGTCTAATGATTCTACATCCGATTCTGGATAGTGGTTTTTCAACCACTTTTCAACATTTTGTGACACCCCGAACCTAGGGGCAGCTCCCTAGCTTTTTTCAAAAATGTGCACCGAACGGGCCAGAGAGCTCGAGTAGTCGAAAATTTTTTTTTTGCTAAAACCCCTCAAAACGTGTCAGGAACGCACCCTAGATGATGAAAAGTGCAACCAGAATGTCAATCGACAACATGCCCGGGGGTACAAATTTGCTATACGCGTCCCTAGGTAGGGTACTTTTTCATACAAACATCAACGTGTACGGTGCACAAAGTGCGCGGAACAAAAATTGCTCGGTCAGACCTGGTACGGGCCATAACTCGAATACTAAACGTCGCAGATGGGTGTCGTAGAACAATTTTAAGTTCGTCTAATGATTCTACATCCGATTCTGGATAGTGGTTTTTCGACCACTTTTCAACATTTTGTGACACCCCGAACCTAGGGGCAGCTCCCTAGCTTTTTTCAAAAATGTGCACCGAACGGGCCAGAGAGCTCGAGTAGTCGAAAATTTTTTTTTTTGCTAAAACCCCTCAAAACGTGTCAGGAACGCACCCTAGATGATGAAAAGTGCAACCAGAATGTCAATCGACAACATGCCCGGGGGTACAAATTTGCTATACGCGTCCCTAGGTAGGGTACTTTTTCATACAAACATCAACGTGTACGGTGCACAAAGTGCGCGGAACAAAAATTGCTCGGTCAGACCTGGTACGGGCCATAACTCGAATACTAAACGTCGCAGATGGGTGTCGTAGAACAATTTTAAGTTCGTCTAATGATTCTACATCCGATTCTGGATAGTGGTTTTTCGACCACTTTTCAACATTTTGTGACACCCCGAACCTAGGGGCAGCTCCCTAGCTTTTTTCAAAAATGTGCACC
>NW_026902565.1:92500-95000 GCF_943734735.2 Anopheles gambiae | reverse complement strand
GTTTAATGATAGTTGACATAGGCGATATGCGAGTGGTTAGCGTTTACGCGCCACCTAGATTTAGTATGGAAGAGTTCCAGAACATGTTGGATAACACGGTAATGGCCGTAACCGGTATCCACAAATTCGTTATCGGGGGGGACTTCAACGCTTGGTCAGCAAGTTGGAACAACCAACTTGGCGAGCGTGGAGAAACCCAGAAACGAAGAGGTGAGTTGGTCTTATCAACCTTTGCGCAGATTGACGCAATTTTATTGAACGACGGCAGCACCCCAACTTATGTTGGACCAGGGCGCACGTCAGTAGTTGATCTTACTTTTGCGAGCAGAACAGTTGCAAGATCATTTAAGTGGGAGGTGTTATCTAGCTATATGAACTCTGATCATCGTGCAATACGAATAGATCTTGAGACGCAAAGCGTGCGTAACTTGTCCCGACCCATAACGGGATGGAGCATCAAGTATTTTAGCAAAGATATATTTGAAGTTATGATGCAAGCCGCTTTTGAGACCGAGGTCACAACAAGCGAAGACTTAATGCGTATACTTGTCACGGCGTGTAATGCGACGATGACTAAGCGTAAGAGGTACACTCCTAACAAGAGTGCATTTTGGTGGACGCTAGAGATCGAGGCACTTCGCAAAGAGTGCAAACACCGCGATCGATTAGCGCAAAGAGCATTCAATACTGATCTCTATTCTTCTTTTAGGGACGAGTTCAAGGTGGCACGGAATGCCCTCAAGCGATTGATCAAGCATACCCGACAGAGGAAGTGGAAAGAGTTCCTGGGAACAGCGAACAACGCATCATTTGGTATTGTATATCATACGTTCAAGAAAGTGGCCGAGGGTTCGATTGGACCCCGAACCATGACATTGGACGAGTTTAGGGAAGTGGTGAGCGAGCTTTTTCCTACTCACCCAAACACGGTGTGGCCTGAATATCGTATCGATCAGCCACGAGAGTTTGAAAGGGTAACTAATGATGAGATTCTTGCGGTTGCCAGGAGACTACCCAACAAGAAGGCGCCGGGACCAGATGGTATCCCGAATGAGGCGCTGAAAGTTGGTATGTCGACTGCAACCGATGCATTTTGCAGGGTTTACCAGGGTTGTTTAGAGAACGCGAAGTTCCCAGATGAGTGGAAAAGGCAGAGGTTGGTGTTAATACCGAAGCCGAACAAACCACCAGGGGAACCGGGTTCAGTTCGCCCCATTTGTCTACTAGACGGGGCAGGCAAAGGTTTAGAACGCATCATAGTGCAACGGTTA
Source organism: Anopheles gambiae (assembly GCF_943734735.2). Classification (NCBI taxonomy): domain Eukaryota; kingdom Metazoa; phylum Arthropoda; class Insecta; order Diptera; family Culicidae; genus Anopheles; species Anopheles gambiae. Next base: position 93,729 of record NW_026902565.1, on the reverse strand, counting down.
AATGCACACATCGAGGAGGTCAACGGACTGTCTGACGACCAATTTGGTTTCAGAAGTCGTCGATCAACGGTTGATGCGATTCAACGGGTAGTGGACATTGTTTCGGTAGCTAGAAGTAGAAACAGATACAGCGGACGGTATTGTGCAGTTGTTACATTAGATGTTACTAATGCTTTTAACAGTGCTTCGTGGTTGGCGATTGCAAATGCATTACAGAGAATTAACACTCCTAAATATCTTTATGATATCATTGGTGACTATTTTAGGAATCGTGTGCTGATGTATGATACCACAGATGGACCGGCAGAGATTGCAGTCACATCGGGTGTACCTCAAGGCTCGGTACTTGGCCCAACGTTATGGAACCTCATGTACGACGGAGTCCTACGAGTTGCAATGGTGGAAGGTGCACGGATTATCGGCTATGCAGACGATATAGTATTGTTGGTGGAAGGTAATTGTGTTGATGATATTGAAATTCTCGTTTCCAGCCAGATTCGCATCATCGACAGATGGATGACCGACAACGGATTAAAGATAGCCCCGACCAAGACCGAGTTTATCATGGTCAGTTCCCATCAGAGGATACAGCATGGGGCTATCCGGGTAGGTGATCACGTAGTACATTCGTCGCGCAGCTTAAAGTATTTGGGGATGGTCTTAGATGACCGCCTCGATTACACTTCACACATCAGGTATGCGGTGGAGAGAGCGACGAAGCTATGGACCACCTTGGTAAGGATGATGCCTAATAAGGCAGGTCCGAGTAGTAATGCTAGGCGAGCAATTGCTCTTACTGTTGTGGCGAAGGTCCGGTATGCCTCGCCCATTTGGTGTCATACCCTTCGATTTGCTAACCGTAGACAATGGCTACGTCGGTTTTACCGGCCAGTAGTCCAGCGAGTTATCTCTTCTTTCAGGACAACTTCTCACGATGCAGTCTGCGTGCTTGCGGGAATGATCCCGCTGCATCTCCTCCTGGACGAGGACTCCAGGACTTTTCATCGGAGACGAGCAGAGAACATCGCCGGATCGGTTGCACGTAACATGGAACGTGTCACAACTATGGAACGATGGCAACGAGAATGGGATGAGAGTGTTCACGGTCGGTGGACATACCGTCTCATACCCGACGTCAACAGATGGATAAGTAGAAGATTTGGTGGTGTAGATTTCTTTCTTTCTCAGTTTCTTTCCAGCCATGGCTTCTACGCCTACCAGCTTCATCG
>NW_026902565.1:82500-87500 GCF_943734735.2 Anopheles gambiae | reverse complement strand
AAAATTGCTCGGTCAGACCTACAAAGTGCTATATCTCGAATACTAAACGTCGCAGATGGGTGTCGTAGAACAATTTTAAGTTCGTCTAATGATTCTACATCCGATTCTGGATAGTGGTTTTTCGACCACTTTTCAACATTTTGTGACACCCCGAACCTAGGGGCAGCTCCCTAGCTTTTTTCAAAAATGTGCACCGAACGGGCCAGAGAGCTCGAGTAGTCGAAAATTTTTTTTTTGCTAAAACCCCTCAAAACGTGTCAGGAACGCACCCTAGATGATGAAAAGTGCAACCAGAATGTCAATCGACAACATGCCCGGGGGTACAAATTTGCTCTACGCGTCCCTAGGTAGGGTACTTTTTCATACAAACATCAAAGTGTACGGTGCACAAAGTGCGCGGAACAAAAATTGCTCGGTCAGACCTACAAAGTGTTATATATCTCGAATACTAAACGTCGCAGATGGGTGTCGTAGAACAATTTTAAGTTCGTCTAATGATTCTACATCCGATTCTGGATAGTGGTTTTTCGACCACTTTTCAACATTTTGTGACACCCCGAACCTAGGGGCAGCTCCCTAGCTTTTTTCAAAAATGTGCACCGAACGGGCCAGAGAGCTCGAGTAGTCGAAATTTTTTTTTTTTGCTAAAACCCCTCAAAACGTGTCAGGAACGCACCCTAGATGATGAAAAGTGCAACCAGAATGTCAATCGACAACATGCCCGGGGGTACAAATTTGCTATACGCGTCCCTAGGTAGGGTACTTTTTCATACAAACATCAACGTGTACGGTGCACAAAGTGCGCGGAACAAAAATTGCTCGGTCAGACCTGGTACGGGCCATAACTCGAATACTAAACGTCGCAGATGGGTGTCGTAGAACAATTTTAAGTTCGTCTAATGATTCTACATCCGATTCTGGATAGTGGTTTTTCGACCACTTTTCAACATTTTGTGACACCCCGAACCTAGGGGCAGCTCCCTAGCTTTTTTCAAAAATGTGCACCGAACGGGCCAGAGAGCTCGAGTAGTCGAAAATTTTTTTTTTGCTAAAACCCCTCAAAACGTGTCAGGAACGCACCCTAGATGATGAAAAGTGAAACCAGAATGTCAATCGACAACATGCCCGGGGGTACAAATTTGCTCTACGCGTCCCTAGGTAGGGTACTTTTTCATACAAACATCAACGTGTACGGTGCACAAAGTGCGCGGAACAAAAATTGCTCGGTCAGACCTGGTACGGGCCATAACTCGAATACTAAACGTCGCAGATGGGTGTCGTAGAACAATTTTAAGTTCGTCTAATGATTCTACATCCGATTCTGGATAGTGGTTTTTCAACCACTATTCAACATTTTGTGACACCCCGAACCTAGGGGCAGCTCCCTAGCTTTTTTCAAAAATGTGCACCGAACGGGCCAGAGAGCTCGAGTAGTCGAAAATTTTTTTTTTGCTAAAACCCCTCAAAACGTGTCAGGAACGCACCCTAGATGATGAAAAGTGCAACCAGAATGTCAATCGACAACATGCCCGGGGGTACAAATTTGCTATACGCGTCCCTAGGTAGGGTACTTTTTCATACAAACATCAACGTGTACGGTGCACAAAGTGCGCGGAACAAAAATTGCTCGGTCAGACCTGGTACGGGCCATAACTCGAATACTAAACGTCGCAGATGGGTGTCGTAGAACAATTTTAAGTTCGTCTAATGATTCTACATCCGATTCTGGATAGTGGTTTTTCGACCACTTTTCAACATTTTGTGACACCCCGAACCTAGGGGCAGCTCCCTAGCTTTTTTCAAAAATGTGCACCGAACGGGCCAGAGAGCTCGAGTAGTCGAAAATTTTTTTTTTTGCTAAAACCCCTCAAAACGTGTCAGGAACGCACCCTAGATGATGAAAAGTGCAACCAGAATGTCAATCGACAACATGCCCGGGGGTACAAATTTGCTATACGCGTCCCTAGGTAGGGTACTTTTTCATACAAACATCAACGTGTACGGTGCACAAAGTGCGCGGAACAAAAATTGCTCGGTCAGACCTGGTACGGGCCATAACTCGAATACTAAACGTCGCAGATGGGTGTCGTAGAACAATTTTAAGTTCGTCTAACGATTCTACATCCGATTCTGGATAGTGGTTTTTCGACCACTTTTCAACATTTTGTGACACCCCGAACCTAGGGGCAGCTCCCTAGCTTTTTTCAAAAATGTGCACCGAACGGGCCAGAGAGCTCGAGTAGTCGAAATTTTTTTTTTGCTAAAACCCCTCAAAACGTGTCAGGAACGCACCCTAGATGATGAAAAGTGAAACCAGAATGTCAATCGACAACATGCCCGGGGGTACAAATTTGCTCTACGCGTCCCTAGGTAGGGTACTTTTTCATACAAACATCAACGTGTACGGTGCACAAAGTGCGCGGAACAAAAATTGCTCGGTCAGACCTGGTACGGGCCATAACTCGAATACTAAACGTCGCAGATGGGTGTCGTAGAACAATTTTAAGTTCGTCTAATGATTCTACATCCGATTCTGGATAGTGGTTTTTCAACCACTTTTCAACATTTTGTGACACCCCGAACCTAGGGGCAGCTCCCTAGCTTTTTTCAAAAATGTGCACCGAACGGGCCAGAGAGCTCGAGTAGTCGAAAATTTTTTTTTTGCTAAAACCCCTCAAAACGTGTCAGGAACGCACCCTAGATGATGAAAAGTGCAACCAGAATGTCAATCGACAACATGCCCGGGGGTACAAATTTGCTATACGCGTCCCTAGGTAGGGTACTTTTTCATACAAACATCAACGTGTACGGTGCACAAAGTGCGCGGAACAAAAATTGCTCGGTCAGACCTGGTACGGGCCATAACTCGAATACTAAACGTCGCAGATGGGTGTCGTAGAACAATTTTAAGTTCGTCTAATGATTCTACATCCGATTCTGGATAGTGGTTTTTCGACCACTTTTCAACATTTTGTGACACCCCGAACCTAGGGGCAGCTCCCTAGCTTTTTTCAAAAATGTGCACCGAACGGGCCAGAGAGCTCGAGTAGTCGAAAATTTTTTTTTTTGCTAAAACCCCTCAAAACGTGTCAGGAACGCACCCTAGATGATGAAAAGTGCAACCAGAATGTCAATCGACAACATGCCCGGGGGTACAAATTTGCTATACGCGTCCCTAGGTAGGGTACTTTTTCATACAAACATCAACGTGTACGGTGCACAAAGTGCGCGGAACAAAAATTGCTCGGTCAGACCTGGTACGGGCCATAACTCGAATACTAAACGTCGCAGATGGGTGTCGTAGAACAATTTTAAGTTCGTCTAATGATTCTACATCCGATTCTGGATAGTGGTTTTTCGACCACTTTTCAACATTTTGTGACACCCCGAACCTAGGGGCAGCTCCCTAGCTTTTTTCAAAAATGTGCACCGAACGGGCCAGAGAGCTCGAGTAGTCGAAATTTTTTTTTTTGCTTAAACCCCTCAAAACGTGTAGAAAACTGATTTTAGATGATAAAAAGTGCAACCAGAACGTCAAACGACAACTTTGTTGGGGGTACCCTTTTTACTCTACGGGCCACTAGCTTAGGCGCGCCAACAGCGCTTTCCTCTCGGGTTCCCATTTTTTGCCCTCCTGGGATTATGATCATTTACTCATTGCCTACTATAGGGAAGGTACCTTGCTTCGAGGTCAAAAATGAAGATTTCACCAAATCGTAGTTTTAACCTCTATTTAGTCGTAGGAGCATGGTTTGCAGTGTCCGTGGGTCATATAAGCCCCCGTTTGGGTCATACGTCCCCTCCCCGATGAAAATCGTCATATGACTATAGGCCGAACTTATGAAGCAAAAGTGGTGTCTGGTGGGTTCTGCCGATGATCTTAACCTATGATTTTGAGTTTCCACTCTTTCAAAACGTTTCCTGGAGCAGTACATCACGGGTCTACGGACCCAAAGACTTCGTTGCGATGGTTTCAAGCATAAAAGTTGTAACAGTTAAGGGTTTTTAATACGCGTATATTAAATCATTGCTTGAAACTAAGCTTCGTTGTCTTTAAACTCTGCAAGACCAATCGAACTTCTTAGGGAAACTCGAAGCATTCACGCTAAGCTGGTGGTGCAGGGCACATAGCGTGATGAAACCGGGTTTCCCTACCAAATGTGGCATATTTTTTCCCTGAGAGCGAAGCTCAGACCCACGTAGGGGAGAGCGAAGTGGAACTTAAATGTTCAATGCAGCAAATGTTCGCCATGCGGATAAACAAGTTGGAATAGTTCAATGTAGTGTAATGCAAACACGAATCGCAAATAACGATACGGGACCCAGAAGCAATTCTGCGGATCCCTCGGGGAGTGGTGAGTTGATATAAATTAGAGGTGAAAGTCCAAGTTGTTCGGGCTCCGGCTCGGCAGCCGATACGAGGTTCCTGTTGAGCTTGTTTGTACATCGCGCAGAGGCGCCGTTCGGTTCTAGCAATGATTCCCGCCACCATGTTCCATGCGTGCAGAGATCCGTTAGAGCTCGTTCAATGTGTCCCGCCGTGATTACGAAAAAGTCCAACAGTTGACTTAGTTGGGTGTGCGTCAAGTAATCGCGCAGAGATGCCGATCGGTTCCTAGCAATGTTTCCCGTCACAAGGTGGTATTGGCACCTGTGCAGAGTGGCCGTTAGCAATGTCTCCCGTATCACGGTGGTGTACCATCACTAGTGCAGAGTGACCGCTAGCAATGTCTCCCGTCACAAGGTGGTAGCCCAGAAGTGCAGAGAAGCCGCTGTAGCAAAGTCTCCCGTATCACGTTGGAGTTCTTCCACTAGTGCAGAGAGATCGCTGAACCGTTCAATGTGTCCCGTCGTGGTGTGCTTGTACCGAGCACGTAGGATACACCTTGCTTTGTTGGTTTGGGATAGGAGTGGTCGCGCAACTGCCTCCACGCCGCAGAGTGCCAGTTCGGATTGAAGGTCAACTTTAGCCGTTCAATGCATCAGTCGGTGGGTGTTCA
>NW_026902565.1:72500-75000 GCF_943734735.2 Anopheles gambiae | reverse complement strand
ACGCAGTGGGCACGGATCAACGTATCGCTGCCAGACTTTCAAAGCTTCCTGAATTTGGGAAAGCTGAAAGTTGGTTGGTCGATATGCCATATCCGCGAGGTTATGGAAGAGCAGAAATGCTATAAGTGTTGGAAGGTAGGCCATACGAGCTACCATTGTAGGGAACCAGACAGAAGTAATCTGTGCTGGAAATGCGGTTTGAGTGGACACAAGAAGCAAGCTTGTACCAACTCTGTCAAGTGTTTGGATTGCGGTACGAGGTCACAGAACCTTCACGCAACGGGCAGTTATATGTGTCCTAGAAGGCGAACGATTAGATCTTAATGGTTAGGTTGCTACAACATAACCAGAATCATAGTTATGCTGCATTCCAGTTAATGTGGCAAACGATTAGGGAAGAATCTGCGGATATAGTGTTGATTGCAGATCCGTATCTGGCAACAACCAACGTCAAAGTGTTACGCAATGACGATAACACAGCAGCGGTAGTGGTTAACGCGGACTTACCAGTTAAGGTAGTCAGTAAGGCTCTGAAGGGTTTAATGATAGTTGACATAGGTGATATGCGAGTGGTTAGCGTTTACGCGCCACCTAGATTTAGTATGGAAGAATTTCAGAACATGTTGGATAACACGGTAATGGCCGTAACCGGTATCCACAAATTCGTTATCGGGGGGGACTTCAACGCTTGGTCAGCAAGTTGGAACAACCAACTTGGCGAGCGTGGAGAAACCCAGAAACGAAGAGGTGAGTTGGTCTTATCAACCTTTGCGCAGATTGACGCAATTTTATTGAACGACGGTAGCACCCCAACTTATGTTGGACCAGGGCGTACGTCAGTAGTTGATCTTACTTTTGCGAGCAGAACCATAGCAAGATCATTTAAGTGGGAGGTGTTATCTAGTTATATGAACTCGGATCATCGTGCGATACGAATAGATCTCGAGACGCAAAGCGTGCGTAACCTGTCCCGACCCATAACGGGATGGAGCATCAAGTATTTTAGCAAAGATATATTTGAAGTTATGATGCAAGCCGCTTTTGAGACCGAGGTCACAACAAGCGAAGACTTAATGCGTATACTTGTCACGGCGTGTAATGCGACGATGACTAAGCGTAAGAGGTACACTCCTAACAAGAGTGCATTTTGGTGGACGTTAGAGATTGAGGCACTTCGCAAAGAGTGCAAACACCGCGATCGATTAGCGCAAAGAGCATTCAATACTGATCTCTATTCTTCTTTTAGGGACGAGTTCAAGGTGGCAAGGAATGCCCTCAAGCGATTGATCAAGCATACCCGACAGAGGAAGTGGAAAGAGTTCCTGGGAACAGCGAACAACGCATCATTTGGTATTGTATATCATACGTTCAAGAAAGTGGCCGAGGGTTCGATTGGACCCCGAACCATGACATTGGACGAGTTTAGGGAAGTGGTGAGCGAGCTTTTTCCTACTCACCCAAACACGGTGTGGCCTGAATATCGTATCGATCAGCCACGAGAGTTTGAAAGGGTAACTAATGATGAGATTCTTGCGGTTGCTAGGAGACTACCTAACAAGAAGGCGCCGGGACCAGATGGTATCCCGAATGAGGCGCTGAAAGTTGGTATGTTGACTGCAACCGCTGCATTTTGCAGGGTTTACCAAGGCTGTTTAGAGAACGCGAAGTTCCCCGATGAGTGGAAAAGGCAGAGGTTGGTGTTAATACCGAAGCCGAACAAACCACCAGGGGAACCGGGTTCAGTTCGCCCCATTTGTCTACTAGACGGGGCAGGTAAAGGTTTAGAACGCATCATAGTGCAACGGCTAAATGCACACATCGAGGAGGTCAACGGACTGTCTGATGACCAATTTGGTTTCAGAAGTCGTCGATCTACAGTTGATGCGATTAAACGGGTAGTGGACATTGTTTCGGTAGCTAGAAGTAGAAACAGATACAGTGGACGGTATTGTGCAGTTGTTACATTAGATGTTACTAATGCTTTCAACAGTGCTTCGTGGTTGGCGATTGCAAATGCTTTACAGAGAATTAACACTCCTAAGTATCTTTATGATATCATTGGTGATTATTTTAGGAATCGTGTGCTGATGTATGATACCACAGATGGACCGGCAGAGATTGCAGTCACATCGGGTGTACCTCAAGGCTCGGTACTTGGCCCAACGTTATGGAACCTCATGTACGACGGAGTCCTACGAGTTGCAATGGTGGAAGGTGCACGGATTATCGGCTATGCAGACGATATAGTATTGTTGGTGGAAGGTAATTGTGTTGATGATATTGAAATTCTCGTTTCCAGCCAGATTCGCATCATCGACAGATGGATGACCGACAACGGATTAAAGATAGCCCCGACCAAGACCGAGTTCATTATGGTCAGTTCCCATCAGAGGATACAACATGGGGCTATCAGGGTAGGTGATCACGTAGTACATTCGTCGCGCAGCTTAAAGTATTTGGGGATGGTCTTAGATGACCGCCTCGATTACACTTCACACAT
>NW_026902565.1:57500-67500 GCF_943734735.2 Anopheles gambiae | reverse complement strand
ATGTGCACATAGCTCATTTCGTCGTCCCGGGCTAATGGAACAACACAAAAATATCGAGTATCTTTCTAGGTTTCTGTTATAAAAGGACAGGCCAAAAGGTGACCGGTTGAGATAAGCATTTTAAGCATACAAGCACTTAATTGCAACTTTTGATACAAAAACTAAGAACGTACACGTAGATTGTATCAACATGGACATCCATGATCGCGTACGCCCGGGCTGCGCCCTCCGTGTTGTACTTTCCCTGATTGGTACACAATTTTGGTGCAAGTGTACCAACATGGACATCTATGAACGCGTACGCTCGAGCTGCACCCTCCGTCTTGTACTTTCCCTGATCGGTACACAGTTTTGGTGCACGGCTATCCCGACCGGCAACTTGTACCAACATCGACATCCATGAACGCGTACGTAGCGTACTTTCCCTGATCGGTACACAATGTTGGTGCACGGCATAGGAAATGGGCTTAAAATGGTCAAACTCAATCCATTTCCACTAAAGATAGTCAATAACAGCTGTGCCGATGAAGTAGGGCACGATGCAAGTCAATGTTATTTAATGAATTACATGTTCACCATACATTTTAGTACAAAATTGCTCGGTCAGACCTACAAAGTGCTATATCTCGAATACTAAACGTCGCAGATGGGTGTCGTAGAACAATTTTAAGTTCGTCTAATGATTCTACATCCGATTCTGGATAGTGGTTTTTCGACCACTTTTCAACATTTTGTGACACCCCGAACCTAGGGGCAGCTCCCTAGCTTTTTTCAAAAATGTGCACCGAACGGGCCAGAGAGCTCGAGTAGTCGAAAATTTTTTTTTTGCTAAAACCCCTCAAAACGTGTCAGGAACGCACCCTAGATGATGAAAAGTGCAACCAGAATGTCAATCGACAACATGCCCGGGGGTACAAATTTGCTCTACGCGTCCCTAGATAGGGTACTTTTTCATACAAACATCAAAGTGTACGGTGCACAAAGTGCGCGGAACAAAAATTGCTCGGTCAGACCTACAAAGTGTTATATATCTCGAATACTAAACGTCGCAGATGGGTGTCGTAGAACAATTTTAAGTTCGTCTAATGATTCTACATCCGATTCTGGATAGTGGTTTTTCGACCACTTTTCAACATTTTGTGACACCCCGAACCTAGGGGCAGCTCCCTAGCTTTTTTCAAAAATGTGCACCGAACGGGCCAGAGAGCTCGAGTAGTCGAAAATTTTTTTTTTGCTAAAACCCCTCAAAACGTGTCAGGAACGCACCCTAGATGATGAAAAGTGAAACCAGAATGTCAATCGACAACATGCCCGGGGGTACAAATTTGCTCTACGCGTCCCTAGGTAGGGTACTTTTTCATACAAACATCAACGTGTACGGTGCACAAAGTGCGCGGAACAAAAATTGCTCGGTCAGACCTGGTACGGGCCATAACTCGAATACTAAACGTCGCAGATGGGTGTCGTAGAACAATTTTAAGTTCGTCTAATGATTCTACATCCGATTCTGGATAGTGGTTTTTCGACCACTTTTCAACATTTTGTGACACCCCGAACCTAGGGGCAGCTCCCTAGCTTTTTTCAAAAATGTGCACCGAACGGGCCAGAGAGCTCGAGTAGTCGAAAATTTTTTTTTTGCTAAAACCCCTCAAAACGTGTCAGGAACGCACCCTAGATGATGAAAAGTGCAACCAGAATGTCAATCGACAACATGCCCGGGGGTACAAATTTGCTCTACGCGTCCCTAGGTAGGGTACTTTTTCATACAAACATCAACGTGTACGGTGCACAAAGTGCGCGGAACAAAAATTGCTCGGTCAGACCTGGTACGGGCCATAACTCGAATACTAAACGTCGCAGATGGGTGTCGTAGAACAATTTTAAGTTCGTCTAATGATTCTACATCCGATTCTGGATAGTGGTTTTTCAACCACTTTTCAACATTTTGTGACACCCCGAACCTAGGGGCAGCTCCCTAGCTTTTTTCAAAAATGTGCACCGAACGGGCCAGAGAGCTCGAGTAGTCGAAAATTTTTTTTTTGCTAAAACCCCTCAAAACGTGTCAGGAACGCACCCTAGATGATGAAAAGTGCAACCAGAATGTCAATCGACAACATGCCCGGGGGTACAAATTTGCTCTACGCGTCCCTAGGTAGGGTACTTTTTCATACAAACATCAAAGTGTACGGTGCACAAAGTGCGCGGAACAAAAATTGCTCGGTCAGACCTGGTACGGGCCATAACTCGAATACTAAACGTCGCAGATGGGTGTCGTAGAACAATTTTAAGTTCGTCTAATGATTCTACATCCGATTCTGGATAGTGGTTTTTCGACCACTTTTCAACATTTTGTGACACCCCGAACCTAGGGGCAGCTCCCTAGCTTTTTTCAAAAATGTGCACCGAACGGGCCAGAGAGCTCGAGTAGTCGAAATTTTTTTTTTTGCTTAAACCCCTCAAAACGTGTAGAAAACTGATTTTAGATGATAAAAAGTGCAACCAGAACGTCAAACGACAACTTTGTTGGGGGTACCCTTTTTACTCTACGGGCCACTAGCTTAGGCGCGCCAACAGCGCTTTCCTCTCGGGTTCCCATTTTTTGCCCTCCTGGGATTATGATCATTTACTCATTGCCTACTATAGGGAAGGTACCTTGCTTCGAGGTCAAAAATGAAGATTTCACCAAATCGTAGTTTTAACCTCTATTTAGTCGTAGGAGCATGGTTTGCAGTGTCCGTGGGTCATATAAGCCCCCGTTTGGGTCATACGTCCCCTCCCCGATGAAAATCGTCATATGACTATAGGCCGAACTTATGAAGCAAAAGTGGTGTCTGGTGGGTTCTGCCGATGATCTTAACCTATGATTTTGAGTTTCCACTCTTTCAAAACGTTTCCTGGAGCAGTACATCACGGGTCTACGGACCCAAAGACTTCGTTGCGATGGTTTCAAGCATAAAAGTTGAAACAGTTAAGGGTTTTTAATACGCGTATATTAAATCATTGCTTGAAACTAAGCTTCGTTGTCTTTAAACTCTGCAAGACCAATCGAACTTCTTAGGGAAACTCGAAGCATTCACGCTAAGCTGGTGGTGCAGGGCACATAGCGTGATGAAACCGGGTTTCCCTACCAAATGTGGCATATTTTTTCCCTGAGAGCGAAGCTCAGACCCACGTAGGGGAGAGCGAAGTGGAACTTAAATGTTCAATGCAGCAAATGTTCGCCATGCGGATAAACAAGTTGGAATAGTTCAATGTAGTGTAATGCAAACACGAATCGCAAATAACGATACGGGACCCAGAAGCAATTCTGCGGATCCCTCGGGGAGTGGTGAGTTGATATAAATTAGAGGTGAAAGTCCAAGTTGTTCGGGCTCCGGCTCGGCAGCCGATACGAGGTTCCTGTTGAGCTTGTTTGTACATCGCGCAGAGGCGCCGTTCGGTTCTAGCAATGATTCCCGCCACCATGTTCCATGCGTGCAGAGATCCGTTAGAGCTCGTTCAATGTGTCCCGCCGTGATTACGAAAAAGTCCAACAGTTGACTTAGTTGGGTGTGCGTCAAGTAATCGCGCAGAGATGCCGATCGGTTCCTAGCAATGTTTCCCGTCACAAGGTGGTATTGGCACCTGTGCAGAGTGGCCGTTAGCAATGTCTCCCGTATCACGGTGGTGTACCATCACTAGTGCAGAGTGACCGCTAGCAATGTCTCCCGTCACAAGGTGGTAGCCCAGAAGTGCAGAGAAGCCGCTGTAGCAAAGTCTCCCGTATCACGTTGGAGTTCTTCCACTAGTGCAGAGAGATCGCTGAACCGTTCAATGTGTCCCGTCGTGGTGTGCTTGTACCGAGCACGTAGGATACACCTTGCTTTGTTGGTTTGGGATAGGAGTGGTCGCGCAACTGCCTCCACGCCGCAGAGTGCCAGTTCGGATTGAAGGTCAACTTTAGCCGTTCAATGCATCAGTCGGTGGGTGTTCAGATGGCATCACAACTTCCCCTAGGTGCTCAAGTTGGCTGGGTTGTAAAGCATGTACACATGCGCAGAGTATCGTGCGTACTAGCAAAGTCTCCCGTCACGGTGGTTACGCATGAGTTCCATGCAGTGCAGAGAGATCGTTAGTGCGTGCAATGTACCAGTCGATGTGTCGTACCGGCATACAACCCCGCTTAGAGGCCCGTCACTCGAAGAGGACAAGAAAGAGTGCGCAGAGTGCCGTACCGGCATAGCAATGTCTCCAGACATACGTTGGGACACCCGACGCAGTGCAGAGAGATCCGCTAGCCGTGTGCAATGCATCCGACGTTGCCTGCTTGTGCAGTCTATCGAGTGGCGCCAACGGACGCTCTGGCGTCACAGAACAAATCTCGGTGGTCACGGGGGACTTGCGCCTCGCGTGATCAAGAGTGTAGTTCGTGTTCAAGCAATTGACTCGAATTCTGGTTGATCCTACCAGTGATATACGCTCGTCTCAAAGGTTAAGCCATGCATGTCTAAGTACAAGCTTCCTAGAAAGTGAAACCGCATAAGGCTCAGTATAACAGCTATAATTTACAAGATCCTCATCCAAACAGTTACTTGGATAACTGTGGAAAAGCCAGAGCTAATACATGCATTATGCCGGGACTGTTGGCCTCCGGGTCGGCGGAACTGGTGCACTTATTAGTTAAACCAATCGCCTCCGGGCGCTTTGAGTTGAAATCTGGATAAGGATGCCGATCGTACGGTCGCTTGCGACTGACGACAGATCTTTCAAATGTCTGCCCTATCAACTATTGATGGTAGTGTAGAGGACTACCATGGTTGCGACGGGTAACGGGGAATCAGGGTTCGATTCCGGAGAGGGAGCCTGAGAAATGGCTACCACATCCAAGGAAGGCAGCAGGCGCGTAAATTACCCAATCCCGGCACGGGGAGGTAGTGACGAGAAATAACAATATGGACCTCTCTAACGATGGTCCATAATTGGAATGAGTTGAGCATAAATCCTTTTGCAAGGATCAAGTGGAGGGCAAGTCTGGTGCCAGCAGCCGCGGTAATTCCAGCTCCACTAGCGTATATTAAAGTTGTTGCGGTTAAAACGTTCGAAGTTGATACCCCGTCCAGACTCGCGTCCGTCGCGGGCGCCCGGCCTCTCGGTTGGGACCGTCCGTGTACGCGCTCGCGGCTGCGACTCACAATGGTGTACCTGGGCGTTCTACTCCGTGACGGGTCAGGACTTGTCGCCGCGACCTCGTCGGTCAAGGTCTTGTTCGACCCAGCTTCATGGTGCCCGGGAACTCTCGTTTACCTTGAACAAATTAGAGTGCTCAAAGCAGGCTAGTTCAAAGCGTCCGGTCCTCCGGGGCCGGCGTTGGCCGAGAATAATTTTGCATGGAATAATGGAACATGACCTCGGTCTGAGTGGTTTCGTTGGTTTGTAATAGACCAAGAGGTAATGATTAACAGAAGTAGTCGGGGGCATTGGTATTACGGCGCGAGAGGTGAAATTCGTAGACCGTCGTAGGACCCACAGAAGCGAAAGCGTTTGCCAAGGATGCTTTCATTAATCAAGAACGAAAGTTAGAGGATCGAAGGCGATTAGATACCGCCCTAGTTCTAACCGTAAACGATGCCAATTAGCAATTGGGAGACGCTACCTACCTTCGGTGCTCTCAGTAGCTTCCGGGAAACCAAAATCGGGTTCCGGGGGAAGTATGGTTGCAAAGTTGAAACTTAAAGGAATTGACGGAAGGGCACCACAAGAAGTGGAGCTTGCTTGTGGGAGCGTCGTGATGGGACGCAGCGTGCCCGTGTCCGACTTCCACGGAGGGACGCTGACCTTCTGGCGGACAAACGTATCCTTGTTGGATACTCGGCGTGCCTGGTGCGCAGCGCGCCAAAACAGCAGCGAAGCGCGGTTCGCTGTTTCCGCTGCTTGGAGCGTGGACACACCACTGCAGACTGCGCCGGCGTGGATCGTTCCGGCCTATGCCTGCGCTGCGGAGCCACGGATCATCGCGCGGCATCATGCACCTGCGATCCGAAGTGCATCGTTTGTGGCGGCCCACATCGCATCGCCGCCCCCATGTGCCCAGGCCCGCAACCACAATGTTGAACGTCCTGCAGTTCAACGCCAACCATTGCGAGAACGCCCAGGACCTGGCGTTGCATGTGTTGACCACCGAGGGTCTTGACGTTCTGCTCTTGTCCGAGCCCTATTGCGTACCGCGCAATAACGGCAATTGGGTAACGGACGAGAGTAAGACGGTTGCCATCGTCGTCAACGGCAACCGGCTGCCGATACAGCGTATCAGGCACCGTCAGACCCTCGGTGTGGTTGCGGCCGACGTCGGTGGAATCGCTGTGGTGAGCTGCTATGTGTCGCCGCAGACAGGAGTCCCAGAGTTCCGGAGCATTATGGAAAAGATCGACCTGATCGTCCGCGGGTGCAGCCGGGTTCTCCTGGCCGGCGATTTCAACGCCATGCACCTGGACTGGGGAAGCAGCAGGACTTGCCCGAAGGGCTTGGAGCTTCTCCAGTTGGCGGACAACCTCGGGCTGGTGCTACTGAACAAGGCAGACTGTCTGCCAACGTTCAAGGGGAACCGAGCGGACACAACTCGGTTTCCGCCCAGCCGACCGGACGTTACGTTCGCCAGTAGTGTGATCAGCCGTCTCGACCCGCGCGAGGACAGCACCCGAGGCTGGCGCGTTCCCGACGTGGTAACGCTCAGTGATCACCGTTACGTCCGGTACGAGGTTGGCGCGAGTCCACCATCATCGAGGGATCGGGCAGCACGGCGTGGACAGCGCCCGGCCCGCGTAAGCAATGCCGGTACGCGCTGGAAGACCAGTCAGTTTGACTCCCAGCTTTTCGGGAAAGCGCTGGCCATGACTGGGTTCGCCCGTCAAGCTAACAGCGTCGAAAGCTTGGTCGAGTCGCTGACCAGCGTCTGCGACGAGACGATGTCGCGGGTCTTCCCAGCGCAGGACCACACAGGTCGGCCAGCTTACTGGTGGACTCCGGCGATCCAGACGATGATCGAAGAACTCTCCAGAAAGGAGCAAATGGCGATGAGGACCATTCCGCCCAACGAACAGCTCCAAACGGAACTCGCAGCTGCCAGGGAGAGCCTTCGGAAGGCTATTCGTGTGAGCAAGAACGAGGCGTTCGACCGGTTCTTGCTGTCGATCAGGGAGGATGAAACCGGAAACTTTTTCCGGAAGGTCTTCCACTGGTTCCAGGCGGCCCGCTCAGCCCCGGAACGCGATCCAGCAGAACTGCGGCGAATTGTCGACGCCTTGTTCCCGGTTCATCCGCCGGTAGAGTGGCCCGATCTCCGAGTTGGCAACATGGCGCCGCTCCGATCGATCGGCCTGACCGAGCTGGAGAATATAGCAGCCAGTATGCACCCGCGGAAGGCTCCTGGGCTTGATGGAGTACCGAACGCCGCCCTTACGGTTGCTCTCAGGCAGCAACCGGAGCCCTTCCGCCGGGTGTTTCAGGAGTGCCTGGACACGTCCTGCTTTCCGCAGCCGTGGAAAAAGCAGCGACTGGTGCTCCTGCCAAAGCCAGGCAAATCACCGGGCGAGCCGTCGTCCTTCCGCCCGATTTGCCTGCTCGATAATACGGGCAAGGCTTTGGAGCGGCTGCTGTTGAACCGGCTCAACGAATACATCGAGGATCCAGAGAGTCCGCAACTGTCTGAGCAGCAGTTCGGATTCCGGCGAGGGCGATCGACTCTGCAGGCCATCCAGCAGGTCGTGGACGCGGGACGAAGGGCGAAGTCCTTTGGAAGGACAAACAACCGTGACCGGCGCTGCCTCATGGTTGTGGCCCTGGACGTCCGTAACGCGTTCAACACGGCTAGCTGGCAGAGCATCGCCGAGGCGCTCCAGGCGAAGGGAGTCCCCGTGCAGTTGTGCCGCATACTGCAGGACTACTTCGCCGACAGGGAGCTTACGTACGACACGGCGGACGGGCCGGTTACCCGCCGAGTATCGGCAGGTGTTCCACAGGGGTCCATATTGGGCCCCACACTGTGGAACATAATGTACGACGGTGTGCTAGCCGTAGAGCTCCCTGAGGGCGCCTCCATCGTGGGATTCGCCGATGATCTTGCGATCCTGGCAGCGGGGACAACTCCTGAACACGCAGCAGCGATTGCGGAGGAAGCGGTGGCAGCGGTCAACAGCTGGATGGTGCGGCACAAACTCTCCCTGGCGCCGGAGAAGACGGAGCTGCTGATGGTGTCGAGCAAGCGAAGCGGATACAAAAACATCCCTGTGAACATCTGTGGAGTGGAAGTGCGCTCGAAGCGGTCGATCCGCTACTTGGGGGTCATGCTACACGACCACCTGTCGTGGCGCCCACACGTCGAGATGGTCGCGGACAAGGCCCTCCGTGTGGTGCGAGCATTGCGTGTCGTCATGCGCAACCACAGCGGCCCCCAAGTGAGCAAGCGGAAGCTGCTCGCCGCAGTGGCCGCGTCCATTATCCGCTATGGCGCACCCGTCTGGGCGGAAGCCTCGGACCTACAGTGGTGCAGGCGGATATTGGATCGCGTGCAGCGCCCCCTGGCCCAGGGCATCACGAGCGCCTTCCACTCCACGAGCTGCGAGGTAGCGGTGGTTTTAGCCGGAGAACTGCCATACCACCTCCTGGTGAAGGAAGACGCCCGCTGCTACAACCGACTGCAGTTAAGCCCGGACAGCAGTCGAGAGGCGATTCGCCAGGAGGAAAAGGAGTCATCGCTGCAGCTGTGGCAGCAACAGTGGGACGACGAGGCGGCGAATAACACCAGCCGCTACTTACGTTGGGCCCACCGACAAGTGCCAGACGTGCGCCTGTGGACGGGGCGGAAACACGGAGAGGTAGATTTCTACCTCTCGCAGGTTCTCAGTGGACATGCCTTCGTCCACGAGTTCCTGCACGTGTTCGGGTTCGCTCCATCCCCGGACTGTCCCAGGTGCGCAGGGTCGGTCGAGTCGGTGGCCCACGTACTGTTCCAGTGTCCCCGCTTCGCGGATGTTCGCGCGGAGTTGCTGCACGGCGTCGACGAGGACAACCTCGGCAGCCGCCTGTTGGAGAGTGCGGAGTGGTGGGACCGCATCCAGCAAGCGGCTCGGCAGATCCTCTCCGTTCTGCAGGAGGACTGGCGGGAGGAGCAGCAAAACTTGGCAGCCGCCGAGGCTGCTCAGCCAGTTCCTGCATCCAGCCCGCCCGAGGACATGGCGGAGGCAGAGCGGAGACGGCTGATGCGACGCCGAGAGGTGCGCAACCGCAGCGCCCGGCGGATGCGGCAGCGGCGTCGGCAGGAGCGGCTCGGCGTGGACGAGGTCGTCCCGGCTATCTTGGCACGCGCAGCGGCCAATGACGACGCGGCCGACGACGTAGTGGAGCCGACAGGGGAGGTCGAGGAGGAGGAGGTCAGCCCTCCAGAGCCGCCAATCCCCCCGCGCAGCCGGGGATTGCCTCCCTCCCCACGCACGATGGAGATGCGGCGACTGCGGCGTAACTTTATGCAGCTCCAATACCGGGAAAGGCGTCGGGCCGGAGTGCTAGGAGCTGTTCCGCAGGGTCGCCAACGACGTGGGCGACTACCACCATCTGCAGCGGAAGTGGAGCGGCGTCGCATTAACCGGCGGCAGAGAGAGAGGCAGCGGCGGCTGGAGCAACGGCAAGCGGAGGTCGAGGCTCAGCCTCCCCCGTGGGACGAGCTGCCGAGCTCCCAGCTTGCCGAACGAAGAAGCAGCCTCACGGATGACGAGCGAGCTGCCGTAACATCGGCGATCGTGTCCGCGCGCTGACGCAGCTTTGTGATGATACGGTGAAACCTGCAAGGATTAGGACAAGGACAACGGTTACCGGAACATATTTAATGTTAAAAAGGCGGCAACGAAAACCTTTCACGAAAGGAAAAATAGTGAAAAAAAAAAAAAAAAAAAAAAAAAAGTTTTTTGAATTCAAATAAATAAAGAGAAAGGCCCAAACGGGCGGAATTCCCGGCGGGGGGAAATCCGTT
>NW_026902565.1:47500-50000 GCF_943734735.2 Anopheles gambiae | reverse complement strand
AGCTAGGCGTTGCCCAGTAGCTTTTGGCGCCACATGGAGGAAGTAGTCGAGTTCAAATTTCTGGGACGTAGCGTAGTTTTCAATCATAATAAACCGAATCAAACATAAAAATCATGAAACTTACACCACGTCCCTAGGTTATGCACAAAACGTAACGATAAAGTGCCGGCCAGGTTAGAGGTGCACCAAAATTGTGTACCGATTAGGAAAAGTACTCTATGTTCCTATGACTTGGGTGAAAAGTGTTGATTAACTGCTGGTTAGGATAGACAGTTGCTTATCGTACACATCGCAAACGAACACCCCTTAGTGAGCAGTAGCAGAAGTCGATGGAACAAAGCGAATGCATTACAAACTGATCAAGTAAAATAAGGAACGCTACGTACTAGGACTTCTTTCCAAGAATGGTGTCCGCGACGGGAGGGCAAGCGTCCTTCCCAGGTTTCCCTAGTAAACCTTGTATGGTAAACATACCCAAGCGTGTCCGTAAGCACGCAACGATAGTCACGAACGAGCACATACCTAGGGAAAGTACTCTACGTACTAGGACTTCTGTCCAAGAATGGTGTCCGCGACGGTCGGGCACTGTGACGCAATTACCAAATCCTAGAATCGTACAAGCAGTGTGTACAAACATAAACATTAACGCGTTCGCTCGGGCTGCGCCGTCCGTGTTGAACACAAATGTGGGTGATTATATGAGTGGATAGACAAAAACATGCGTGGCGAAGACAGTTTTCTGCACGATGTGCACATAGCTCATTTCGTCGTCCCGGGCTAATGGAAAAACACAAAAATATCGAGTATCTTTCTAGGTTTCTGTTATAAAAGGACAGGCCAAAAGGTGACCGGTTGAGATAAGCATTTTAAGCATACAAGCACTTAATTGCAACTTTTGATACAAAAACTAAGAACGTACACGTAGATTGTATCAACATGGACATCCATGATCGCGTACGCCCGGGCTGCGCCCTCCGTGTTGTACTTTCCCTGATTGGTACACAATTTTGGTGCAAGTGTACCAACATGGACATCTATGAACGCGTACGCTAGAGCTGCACCCTCCGTCTTGTACTTTCCCTGATCGGTACACAGTTTTGGTGCACGGCTATCCCGACCGGCAACTTGTACCAACATCGACATCCATGAACGCGTACGTAGCGTACTTTCCCTGATCGGTACACAATGTTGGTGCACGGCATAGGAAATGGGCTTAAAATGGTCAAACTCAATCCATTTCCACTAAAGATAGTCAATAACAGCTGTGCCGATGAAGTAGGGCACGATGCAAGTCAATGTTATTTAATGAATTACATGTTCACCATACATTTTAGTACAAAATTGCTCGGTCAGACCTACAAAGTGCTATATCTCGAATACTAAACGTCGCAGATGGGTGTCGTAGAACAATTTTAAGTTCGTCTAATGATTCTACATCCGATTCTGGATAGTGGTTTTTCGACCACTTTTCAACATTTTGTGACACCCCGAACCTAGGGGCAGCTCCCTAGCTTTTTTCAAAAATGTGCACCGAACGGGCCAGAGAGCTCGAGTAGTCGAAAATTTTTTTTTTGCTAAAACCCCTCAAAACGTGTCAGGAACGCACCCTAGATGATGAAAAGTGCAACCAGAATGTCAATCGACAACATGCCCGGGGGTACAAATTTGCTCTACGCGTCCCTAGGTAGGGTACTTTTTCATACAAACATCAAAGTGTACGGTGCACAAAGTGCGCGGAACAAAAATTGCTCGGTCAGACCTACAAAGTGTTATATATCTCGAATACTAAACGTCGCAGATGGGTGTCGTAGAACAATTTTAAGTTCGTCTAATGATTCTACATCCGATTCTGGATAGTGGTTTTTCGACCACTTTTCAACATTTTGTGACACCCCGAACCTAGGGGCAGCTCCCTAGCTTTTTTCAAAAATGTGCACCGAACGGGCCAGAGAGCTCGAGTAGTCGAAATTTTTTTTTTTTGCTTAAACCCCTCAAAACGTGTCAGGAACGCACCCTAGATGATGAAAAGTGCAACCAGAATGTCAATCGACAACATGCCCGGGGGTACAAATTTGCTATACGCGTCCCTAGGTAGGGTACTTTTTCATACAAACATCAACGTGTACGGTGCACAAAGTGCGCGGAACAAAAATTGCTCGGTCAGACCTGGTACGGGCCATAACTCGAATACTAAACGTCGCAGATGGGTGTCGTAGAACAATTTTAAGTTCGTCTAATGATTCTACATCCGATTCTGGATAGTGGTTTTTCGACCACTTTTCAACATTTTGTGACACCCCGAACCTAGGGGCAGCTCCCTAGCTTTTTTCAAAAATGTGCACCGAACGGGCCAGAGAGCTCGAGTAGTCGAAAATTTTTTTTTTGCTAAAACCCCTCAAAACGTGTCAGGAACGCACCCTAGATGATGAAAAGTGCAACCAGAATGTCAATCGACAACATGCCCGGGGGTACAAATTTGCTCTACGCGTCCCTAGGTAGG
>NW_026902565.1:25000-37500 GCF_943734735.2 Anopheles gambiae | reverse complement strand
CAAACCGGCAAATAGTTTAAAGTTTTTATAGAGTAGAATTTGAAATCCCATTTACAACCTAACCCAATCTCAATTAGCTCCCCAACTAAACCTTATTATATAAAACCACATTTATTTTCTTTTTTCGATTCTCTCTCCCCCTCAGCATTAAATTTCATAATATATATAAAAAACTAACAATAGAAATAGTTTTTCAAAACACTTCACAAACACATTTTGAACCACCATTCGTAAAGTAGAAAAATTTCCCAAACCAGTAGAACTAACAATTTCAATTTTCAAAATCTATCCTAACCAAATTTCAAAACTCTCGTAAAACTAACAAACATATCTCCAGTGTAGAGCGTAGAGTAAAGTAACCGGAAACTATTTTACCTGTATCCCGTAGCATAGCCAAAAATATAACGGGACACTTGGTCCATTTTACCTGTAACGTTGAAGCACACACGTCTCCTCACGTAGTTTGTCACTTTTAAGCACTCTTAAATTTCATTCATTTCATTCATTTCATTCAAATCTCGAAAACTCTGAAAAAACTTAAATTTTACATAGAAAGCCTTCTGCGAAAATTTTAAAATTATCCCCAGTTCAGTTTTTATCCATGAGCAAATTATTTTCAACTTAAAAAAAAAAAAATATTTATTTAATTTTTTCACTCAAATATTTAATCGAATAATTGTTAAAAAAAACCCTTTTTTTAAAACAATTAACTTACATCGCCTTAAGCACAATAGAGCAAATTAATAAATTACAATTTCAAATTCAACGCTCAACAATTAGACTGCTTGTATTCAAGCATACTTTCCATCACAATCCAAAGAGTTATATTCCCTTACAAAATTAAATCTCAATTAACTAATACATTTATACACTTTGTATTAGTTTCCATATAAATTAATTTAACAAATTCTAATATCAACCAACAAATTTCCAATTACTTATTTTAAATAATAATTCGTCTTCTCCAACCATAACCAATAACCCTTTTACAAGCAGAAGTTAAATAATCACGTAGTTATTTTTTCTCCCGGTTCTTTGCATGTAAAATAAAATAATTAATGAATTTAAATAGTTTAAGTAATTATTAATATTAATTAATTTAAAAATAACAAAATAGTTTGAATTGACATTTCAACACTTGACATTTGACGTTGACATATAATCAAACTGACAGCTCAATATATCTGACACCTAACGTCACCTCGACATCTTGAATTGGTTGACAGCTATAATTGAAATTCTTTGACAGTTGCAACCGATTAAATAATAATTTAAAAAATCAATTATTTATATTTAACCAACTAAGTTAAATTAAAATTTCGTTCCTCAAGTTACAACTTGTTACATAATAATAAACTTTAAATTCCTTGTATACTTCCCAATATCATTAGATTAATTAAAATTTTTAATATCCAACTTAAAGATACCTTTAATTTTTGAAAAGACACATAACAGTAAAAAAAATCAAAACCACCATTCGTAAAGAAGAATAATTCCCCAAACCAGTAGAACTAACAATTTAAATTTTCAAAATCTATCCTAACCAAATTTCAAAACTCTCGTAATACTAACAAACATATCTCCAGTAAGGGAGCGTAGAGCAAGGTGACTGGAAAGCCATTTTACCTGTATCCCGTAGCATAGCCAAAAATATAACGGGACATTTGGTCCATTTTACCTGTAATGTTGAAGCACACACGTCTCCTCACGTAGTTTGTCACTTTTAAGCACTCTTAAATTTCATTCATTTCATTCATCTCATTCAAATCTCGAAAACTCTGAAAAAACTGAAATTACACATAGAAAGCCTTCTGCGAATATTTTAATATTATCCCTAATTCACTTTCTATCCATGAGCAAATTATTTTCAATTTAAAATAAAATTAATGTTTAATTTTTTTCACTCGAATATTTAAACGAATAATTGTTTTAAAAAATCCTTTATTTAAAATAATTAACTTACAACGCCATAAGCACAATAGAGCAAATTAATAAATTACAATTTCAAATTCAACGCTCAACAATCAGACAAGCATACTTTCCATCACAATCCAAAGAGTTATATTCCCTTACAAAATTAAATCTCAATTAACTAATACATTTATACACTTTGTATTAGTTTCCATATAAAATAATTTAACAAATTCTAATATTTACCAACAAATTTCCAATAACTTCTTTTAAATAGTAATTCGTCTTCTTCAACCATAACCAATAACTCTTTAACAAGTAGAAGTTTTAATAATCACGTAGTAATTTTTTCTCCTGGTTCTCTGCATGTATTAAAAAAAAAAAATATTAGTTTTCTGATTTAAATAATTTAAATAATTATTAATATTAAATTCTCTTAATAATAACAAAATAGTTTGATTAGACATTTTAACACTTGACATCTAACGTTGACACATAATTAATTTGACAGCTCAAAATATCGGACACCTAACGTCACCTTGACATCTTAAATTGGTTGACAGTTATAATTAAAATTCTTTGACAGTTGCAACCGATTAAATAATAATTTAAAAATCAATTATTTATATTCAACCAATTAAATTAAATTAAAATCGCTTATGCTCAAGTAACAATTTATTACACAATAACAAATTCAATTCTATTAATCCTTAAATACACAACTTCATACCCTGTTGACATTTAAATTGTTTGGACAGCTTGTTCAAACCTGACATTTACCGTTATTGACAACAAATAGACTGACAACTATTAAACTAAAATTTTAATCTCGGAAAACTCTTTCAATTTATGAAAATCCCCTTTTCTAAATTAAATTAAAGTGTACTTAAATCCGCTCTCAATCGTTTAAATCGCTTCCTAAGCTTTTTCTTTTATTTATTAATACCATCTAACCCAGTTAATACTTTCTCCGTTGCATCAATTTGAAAATAACTTTAATCATCTTATTTGATTATTCCCATGACATTAAATTGCATCCATTAGACATTGACGTAAAACATCACAGTACCATTGACATTCAAATAGATTTGACAGTTTTATCAATTACTTGACTGACAGTGACATCAAACGCCTCATCACATTGACAGCAAAATTAATTGACAAATTGATTACAGCGCGAAATCCATTGACATCTTTCGTTTTAAATTTGACAATAAATTCATTCTCCGTTTTAATTTAAAAATTTGACATTAAATTCGTCCCAAAACCCGACAATAATTACTTAATCAATCAATCAATTAACAAACTTGCGAAATTCCTTAGAAAACAAGTAGACAGTCACAATAACCTCCACAGGATTTAACCGTAGAAATAACCCAGTAGAAAAATGGTGATGAACACACGCTCCACTTTAGTTCGTAGAAGTAGTCCCTCGAAGGCAGTGACGAGTAGATATTCCGTCCGCCGTAGCTCGCTGGGAACGATGTCCCCGTCTAAGGCTTCGGCCACCAGCTTTGGTAGACGGGCATCAACAACCCAGCTGATGGCTTCCAAGGCACCTGCCCTACGAAGAGCTTCTTCGGTAGAGGTGGAGGGAAAATCAAAAAGGGTCTCTGTTCTCCCGCAGATTGCGGAAGACAGCCAAGGGGAGGGCTCTAAGGCAGGGCAAATTTACGACAGGAAATTTTTCGCTACCGCATATCTCCAGCAGAGTCAAATCCCATGGGCCCATTGCAAAAAGCAAAACATGAGCTCATGCTGTTTATCAGGGACACCGTGAAGCACAGGGCTATTTTAGCCAAGACGCCCCAATTCTCGAATTGGGAAGAGCGTATCGGCTCAGTCTTAGCCCTGCTGCACAATCTTCCAGCAATTTGGCTGGGAGAGGCGGGGTCAGGAGTTGATGTTGGAACGGGAACCGAGGATCTCGTGGTGGAGGACCCGGTGTTGGAGCAAGAATTAGGGCCTTTGGCAGGCCCTAATCAGGAGCCGCAACCGGGATCTTTGCCTTTGGACGAGACCGATATCACCAAATTCCTCACTGTTTTTGGGGGAATTATGCGGGAGATGTTCAACACACTAGTTAGGGAGAATGAGGCCAAAACAGGAGGAAATGGGGAACAGGGACAACAGCTGGTGGGTCAGGAAGGGAAAAAGGGCAAGAAGAAGGGAAAGGGTCGGAATGCCAAGGTAGTTGTGGCAGAGGAACCTTGCGAAGGGGAAATTTGTTCGACGGACCAGGGATCTGGACCATTAGAGGGGCAAGAGGGTGCGCAAGAATGGCGGACGGTAAAGGGGAAGACCGCCGTGCGCCGGGAGAGACGGAAGAGGAAGAAGCAGCGTGAAGCTGAGCAAGCAGCCAGCCTCACCGCAAACACGCCACCTTCTGCTCCCCAACCCAAGCAAAAGCCGGCACCTGCTTCTAATCCCAGGGCCGGCCGAATGCCAAACGCCATCGAGCTTGAATCAATTGGGGGATTCAAGCACGCGGACATGATGCCTATCCTTAGGGAAACGGTGAAGAAAGAGGATGTGCAGAGAATCCGCACAAACTTTAAGGGTCATCTACTCCTGGAGCTAGCACCAATGTCGCACCAGGAAACGATGACCCTTTGGAGAGAGGTGTCTGCGGCCCTTGATGGCAAAGCAAAATGCCGTCCGCGGACACCCTCAGTGCGGGTGAACTGCACCAACATTCCGCCTGGCACTTCGTCCGAAGAAATTTCTTCGGAAATGAGTGCCGCGCTGGGCGTTGAAATTTTCAGCGACCAGATCACGACCGTAAAAACGCATTACGGTACGTTGGTCGCATTTTTCGACTGCCCAGCAATAGCGGTGACCGACCAGGCCCTGGCAAGGCAATACACGGTCGGTTTCAGCAAATGCTGCAGGCTTCGGCTTTTGGAGCGTCGGCGGCAATGCTACCGGTGCTACGAATACGGGCATACTGCTGCCCGTTGCCGTGGCAAGGACCGCAGTAGCAAATGCCATCGCTGCGCGGAAGATAAGCACGAGGGACCGTGCACTAGGGAGCGGAAGTGCTTGGGATGCGAGGGCCCGGATGCAATCGGGCATTCGCTGGGCCAGCGCAGTTGCCGCTACTTTGGAAAGGTAACCCCACAGCCCAGTCATGATTAGAGTGTTCCAACAGAACCTCAATCATGACCAAACGGCACAAGACTTGCTTTTGCACAGTGCTCGTGCCGAGGGTTGTGATATTCTGATTATCTCGGACCCCTATTGGGTGCCGAATAATAACAGCAATTGGGTTACCGATACCACTGGACGGGTAGCAGTGGTATCAGTTGGGGATTATCCTTTTCAGCGCATCATTGACAACCAACGCGAGGACTTCGTTGTGGTCGAGATGCGGGGAATCGTTTTTTGTTCTGTCTACCTACCACCCGTGGGTTCCGATTTGACTGTCGAGGAGTACAAACGCAAATGGACCGAAATCGTGTCTGTACTTCCACGGAATCGGGACACCGTGATCGGGGGTGATGTAAACGCCTGGTCAGGTGCATGGGGGATGGAGCGGAGGCCAAACGACGGGGAAAGGGTATCTAGGGGGGGAGTTGTGATGGATGCGGCGGCTGCTCTGGGATTGGTTCTCCTGAACCAGGGCAACCAGAGCACTTGGATTGGGGCAAATGGTCGCAACTCCATCGTGGACGTATCCTTTTGCAGCCCCTCCTTGGTAGGGGACAACAATTGGCGCGTGTGTGACGAAACCCCAAGTGACCACAATACTATCAAGTTTGTGGTCGGCAGGGTTCCGAGACAGCGCGCCAACAACGAGGTACACTCAGCAGCGAATGGGGGAAGGTGGTCCACAAGATTCTTCGACAAGGATTTGTTCGTTGAAATCTTGAGGGACCAGGACATTTTTGGGCATGTTGCTACGCCAGAGGAGCTTACCCAGGCCATCACGGTGGCCTGTGATGGCACCATGCCTAGGCAACCCCCAAGGCGACAGGGCCGGCGGCCAGTTTATTGGTGGACGTCCGAGATTGATCGGTTGCGCAGCCATTATCACGGAATGAAACGGCGGTTCAACCGGGCCCGGACCGAGGAGCAGCGCGAGGAAAGGCGTCAAATGAAGTCGGACGCACGCGCTGCCCTGGAACGGGCCATCAAGCTCAGCAAAGACCAACACAAGCAGGATCTGCCGGAACAATTGGAACCGCACGGCTTTGGCCCTGCTTACCAAATCCGCAAGCAGCAGTGGGAAGGAGCTCGGGTTCCGATGGAACGGGATGCCAACAAGCTCCAGTTCATCGTGAATGAGCTCTTTCCCGATCGTCCCCCGATGGAGTGGCCCGAGACGGAAGTAGGTGAGGATCCACAGGATCCGGTCTCGGAGGAGGAGTTGGCGGAAGAGTTGAAGGAAATTGCCCGCTCACTCAACCCCAAGAAAGCTCCGGGGGACGACAATATTCCAAATATGGCTGCAGCTGCGGCAATTCTGGCTTTTCCGGAAGTTTTTGCCAAAAGCTACAAGCAGCTACTGGAGGCAGGCACTTTTCCCGACGCATGGAAGCGGCAACAACTGGTGCTGCTTACCAAGTCGGGAAAACCACCTGGGGAGCCCTCGTCATACCGGCCAATTTGTTTGCTGAGTGTGCTGGGGAAAATTTTAGAGCGGTTGATTCAGCGGAGGCTGACAACCCATCTGGAGTCGACCGGGGGACTTTCGGACGCCCAGTACGGTTTCCGTAAAGGGCGTTCAACCGTTGATGCCATCACTCGGGTGATGGACAATGGTAAAGTCGCTCTAGACAAAAAGCGAAAGGGGGATCGTCTCTGTGCGGTGGTAACGGTGGACGTCCGGAATGCCTTTAACTCGGCAAACTGGACAGCGATCGGCCAAGCTCTGCAGCGTAAAAACACTCCGCCTTATTTGCAGGCGTTGCTGCGGAACTATTTCATTGGCCGAACGCTCCACTACGATACGGATGAAGGAATAGTGTCGAGGACTGTATCTGCTGGCGTTCCTCAGGGTTCGGTTCTAGGACCAACACTTTGGAACGTCATGTACGACGACCTACTCCGCTTGCCGCTCGAAGGACTACGAGCGGACATCATCGGGTTCGCTGACGACGTGGCCTTCACATTTTTGGGAAGGACCACGGAACAGGTCAGCGCATTAGCAACGGCTAACCTGGAGAGGATCGAGCGGTGGCTGCAAGGAGTCGGTTTGGAACTTGCCCACCAAAAGACCGGGTTCATGATCTTTTGTACCCATCATGTCCCGCAGCTCGCAGAGCTTCAAGCGGGCGGTCACTCGATCCAATCCACGGAAACGCTGAAGTACCTGGGAGTGGACCTCTGCCGCAAACAGCACCACAGCCGGCATCTGGAGAGGGTGGTCAATAAGGCTTCACGGATTACGAATGCCTTGACCTGCCTGATGCCGAATAAGCGTGGTCCTAAGAGCCGCAGTAGGAGACAGCTCGTAAACGTCGGCAACAGTATCATCCGATACGGAGTTGCCACCTGGGGGCGATGGGTGCTCGACAAGGAGACCCATCGCAAATCGGTCCAAAGGGCGCATCGACCGGGGGCTCTCCGAGTCGCCAGCGCCTTCCAGACCGTTTCTTATGATGCCGCTTGCGTTGTTGCCAACACCACCCCGTTAGTCCTCCTCATGCAGGAGGATATCCGCTGCCACGACGAAAAGGTAGCGAGTGGTGGAGTTCAATCGGACATACGAAAGCGGCAACGGGAGGAGACGATGAGGCGCTGGCAGGACCAGTGGACAACGGGTGCAGGGCAACCAGGAGCACCAGGACTGAAGACGAGGAGGCTGATTCCAGACATTAATCTCTGGGTCAGCCGCAAGCATGGGGAAGTTGACTTTTTCCTCACCCAGCTCCTCACGGGGCACGGGTTCTTGCGCTCCTATTTCGTCGAGAAAGGCATCCTGGAAGGCTCGCCCAACTGCCCTGAATGTGGTGACGCCGTGGAAGACGTTGAACACGTGCTGTTCCACTGTCCACGGTTCGATCGGATCCGGAATGAGATGCAGCAGCGGTGCCATTCCCGAGTAACAATGGATAACATCGTCTCGGAAATGTGCACCCGCAGCGAAACGTGGGAGGCCGTCCGCGCCGCCGCCAGGACAATCTTCTCCACTCTCCAAGCGAGATGGGATGTTGAGCGTCCACCAACGGCAAGGCGACGCAGGCGGGCCAGACGGCGGGCGAGGGACGCAAATGGTGGTCCCTCAGGCCATGCGGCACGGCAACAACCCGCACCGCAAGGGCCACCGTAAGCTGGAAAGTTATTAATCTTTTATTTATTTTCGTTTCTTTCCAGCTTTCTTTTTTTTCTTCTCTCATCTATTTTCAGCTTTCTTCTACCTCTTTCTCCTTTTTCTTGTTTCCTCTATCCAAATCTCGTTTCAGGAGAACTGCCTTACGTGCTTGGAGTGGTGACCAACGATGCCGACCCCCCATTGCCCACCCGAAGCGTGGGCGATAGGACCAAAGGGACCGCGTCGCACCACGGTAAGCAGCGTAATAAGCAGAATCATCAGACCAGATCGCCGCAGAAGATGCGTCGTGACCCAGGGTGCAACCGCACACACGACTCCGCATGAAGTAATACGCACCACAAGCGTACCGGCCGAGTTGGGTGAGTCGGAGAGGGGGATGGAATATGCTCACTCTTCGTTAACAAAAAAAAAAAAAAAAAAAAAAAAAAAAAAAAAAAAAAAAGGTAGCCAAATGCCCCCGGCAAAGTCCGACCACCACCTCCACGCGGTGCCGGGCGGGGTAGGGGCCCGTCATTAAGTTGACGAGGCCCCGAGCTAACGGTGGCGGTGAAGACGGCGTTGAGCATGACAACGTCGCAGGGGAGGGTGTGGTGTTAAGTCGCCACACCCTACATTCTGTCAAGTGGGATACTGAACTCGAGAGGATAATACCTCTGCGTGGATTAGACTAGGGTACGGTTTATGGAATAACTAGGATGTACACGGGCTGGCGGATGAACCCGCCGAACCCTTAGTAAAGCAGGGTGAAACCTGCTTGAAACGGGGGAGGGCTAAGGGGGATTCTGTCACCGCTCTATTAAAACTTAGCAAGTCTTAGGTAGCGCTCCAAGACTGTCGCCATACGATACGCTCTATGGCAAATGCAGGTGTGGGTGGGTTCAGCCCCACTTTGCTCCGGTTCGGCACTGAGCCCGTCGTCTCATAAGGGCGCGGGCCAACCCTCGCGTGGAGCTCCCTGTTTCATAGCCACCCACGGAACCAAATAGGAGACTGCATAAACAGACGCGGATAGCGGGCCTGAGTTTGAGCCCAATAGAATGAGTAACGTTAAAACTAAGAAGGTCAAAAAGACCAAGGGGGTTGACAAGAAAGATCCGGACCAAGCGTTCATGGATCTTCAAGATCGGATGGAGGCGATGCGTTTTGGGATAAGCAAGCTCGATGATGAGTCTTCCCATTTTACGCTAGTAACGGTAATGATGGACTTCCTCGATGAGGTTATGTCAGAATTTCGAAGGTACAGAGCCGTTAATCGCATGCAGCAGGTCCTCGACCGTCAAACGCAAACGTCGTTTGACGGTAACGATGGATTCGGGCCGCAAACGCGAAAAGGCAGAAGACCAGTGGCTGATGACCAACAGCCTGGTCCAAGTGGGTTGCAAAGGTTGCAACAACAACAACAACAACCATCGAGGTTGACCCCTGTTAGGGAAGCGGTGGAAAATATTCCAAGTCCGAGAAACGGACCGAATATTAATGAGGGTAGCATTAATAAGAGGAAGAAGAAGAAGAGCAAGAAGAAGCAGAATAAGCCCAGGAAGCGGCCTGAGGCTCTGCTGATTTCGGACTGCACTTCCGAGGAGCTGGCGAAATTGCTCAAGGAAATGAAGCAGTCCGATGCTCTTAAATCGGTTGGAGAGACAATCTCTAAGGTCCGACGGGCCCAAAATGGAGGCATGTTGCTAGAACTTAAGCAGGGTAGTTCTGCTAGTGCAATTGCCCCAAAGGTTAAGGAAGCGGTGAAGGGCAAGGCGTCAGTGAGAACGCTAGCTCCTTCTAAAATGATTGAGATCATGCATCTCGATGAAATTACCACCCCAGAGGAGGTTGCGGAGTCTGTCAAAGCACAGCTCAACATCGAGATAGAAATAGATCGTATCAAAATGAAGAAAGGCCGCGCGGCCGGTACGCAGTGGGCACGGATCAACGTATCGCTGCCAGACTTTCAAAGCTTCCTGAATTTGGGAAAGCTGAAAGTTGGTTGGTCGATATGCCATATCCGTGAGGTAATGGAGGAGCAGAAATGCTATAAGTGTTGGAAGGTAGGCCATACGAGCTACCATTGTAGGGAACCAGACAGAAGTAATCTGTGCTGGAAATGCGGTTTGAGTGGACACAAGAAGCAAGCTTGTACCAACTCTGTCAAGTGTTTAGATTGCGGCACGAGGTCACAGAACCTTCACGCAACGGGCAGCTATATGTGTCCTAGAAGGCGAACGATTAGATCTTAATGGTTAGGTTGCTACAACATAACCAGAATCATTGTTATGCTGCATTTCAGTTAATGTGGCAAACGATTAGGGAAGAATCTGCGGATATAGTGTTGATTGCAGATCCGTATCTGGCAACAACCAACGTCAAAGTGTTACGTAATGACGATAACACAGCAGCGGTAGTGGTTAACGCGGACTTACCAGTTAAGGTAGTCAGTAAGGCTCTGAAGGGTTTAATGATAGTTGACATAGGTGATATGCGAGTGGTTAGCGTTTACGCGCCACCTAGATTTAGTATGGAAGAGTTCCAGATCATGTTGGATAACACGGTAATGGCCGTAACCGGTATCCACAAATTCGTTATCGGGGGGGACTTCAACGCTTGGTCAGCAAGTTGGAACAACCAACTTGGCGAGCGTGGAGAAACCCAGAAACGAAGAGGTGAGTTGGTCTTATCAACCTTTGCGCAGATTGACGCAATTTTATTGAACGACGGCAGCGCCCCAACTTATGTTGGACCAGGGCGCACGTCAGTAGTTGATCTTACTTTTGCGAGCAGAACAATTGCAAGATCATTTAAGTGGGAGGTGTTATCTAGCTATATGAACTCTGATCATCGTGCAATACGAATAGATCTTGAGACGCAAAGCGCGCGTAATCTGTCCCGACCCATAACGGGATGGAGCATCAAGTATTTTAGCAAAGATATTTTTGAAGTTATGATGCAAGCCGCTTTTGAGACCGAGGTCACAACAAGCGAAGACTTAATGCGTATACTTGTCACGGCGTGTAATGCGACGATGACCAAGCGTAAGAGGTACACTCCTAACAAGAGTGCATTCTGGTGGACGCTAGAGATTGAGGCACTTCGCAAAGAGTGCAAACACCGCGATCGGTTAGCGCAAAGAGCATTTAATACTGATCTCTATTCTACTTTTAGGGACGAGTTCAAGGTGGCACGGAATGCCCTCAAGCGATTGATCAAGCATACCCGACAGAGGAAGTGGAAAGAGTTCCTGGGAACAGCGAACAACGCATCATTTGGTATTGTATATCATACGTTCAAGAAAGTGGCCGAGGGTTCGATTGGACCCCGAACCATGACATTGGACGAGTTTAGGGAAGTGGTGAGCGAGCTTTTTCCTACTCACCCAAACACGGTGTGGCCTGACTATCGTATCGATCAGCCACGAGAGTTTGAAAGGGTAACTAATGATGAGATTCTTGCGGTTGCCAGGAGACTACCCAACAAGAAGGCGCCGGGACCAGATGGTATCCCGAATGAGGCGCTGAAAGTTGGTATGTTGACTGCAACCGATGCATTTTGCAGGGTTTACCAAGGCTGTTTAGAGAACGCGAAGTTCCCCGATGAGTGGAAAAGGCAGAGGTTGGTGTTAATACCGAAGCCGAACAAGCCACCAGGGGAACCGGGTTCAGTTCGCCCCATTTGTCTACTAGACGGGGCAGGTAAAGGTCTAGAACGCATCATAGTGCAACGGCTTAATGCACACATCGAGGAGGTCAACGGACTGTCTGACGACCAATTTGGTTTCAGAAGTCGTCGATCAACAGTTGATGCGATTCAACGGGTAGTGGACATTGTTTCGGTAGCTAGAAGCAGAAACAGATACAGTGGACGGTATTGTGCAGTTGTTACATTAGATGTTACTAATGCTTTCAACAGTGCTTCGTGGTTGGCGATTGCAAATGCTTTACAGAGAATTAACACTCCTAAATATCTTTATGATATCATTGGTGATTATTTTAGGAATCGTGTGCTGATGTATGATACCACAGATGGACCGGCAGAGATTGCAGTCACATCGGGTGTACCTCAAGGCTCGGTACTTGGCCCAACGTTATGGAACCTCATGTACGACGGTGTCCTACGAGTTGCAATGGTGGAAGGTGCACGGATTATCGGCTATGCAGACGATATAGTATTGTTGGTGGAAGGTAATTGTGTTGATGATATTGAAATTCTCGTTTCCAGCCAGATTCGCATCATCGACAGATGGATGACCGACAACGGATTAAAGATAGCCCCGACCAAGACCGAGTTCATTATGGTCAGTTCCCATCAGAGGATACAGCATGGG
>NW_026902565.1:15000-20000 GCF_943734735.2 Anopheles gambiae | reverse complement strand
GGGCTGCGCCGTCCGTGTTGAACACAAATGTGGGTGATTATATGAGTGGATAGACAAAAACATGCGTGGCGAAGACAGTTTTCTGCACGATGTGCACATAGCTCATTTCGTCGTCCCGGGCTAATGGAAAAACACAAAAATATCGAGTATCTTTCTAGGTTTCTGTTATAAAAGGACAGGCCAAAAGGTGACCGGTTGAGATAAGCATTTTAAGCATACAAGCACTTTAATGCAACTTTTGATACAAAAACTAGGTACGTACACGTAGATTGTATCAACATGGACATCCATGATCGGGTACGCCCGGGCTGCGCCCTCCATGTTGTACTTTCCCTGATTGGTACACAATTTTGGTGCAAGTGTACCAACATGGACATCTATGAACGCGTACGCTCGAGATGCACCCTTCGTCTTGTACTTTCCCTGATCGGTACACAGTTTTGGTGCACGGCTATCCCGACCGGCAACTTGTACCTTTATCGACATCCATGAACACAAAGTGCGCGGAACAAAAATTGCTCGGTCAGACCTACAAAGTGCTATATCTCGAATACTAAACGTCGCAGATGGGTGTCGTAGAACAATTTTAAATTCGTCTAATGATTCTACATCCGATTCTGGATAGTGGTTTTTCGACCACTTTTCAACATTTTGTGACACCCCGAACCTAGGGGCAGCTCCCTAGCTTTTTTCAAAAATGTGCACCGAACGGGCCAGAGAGCTCGAGTAGTCG
Source organism: Anopheles gambiae (assembly GCF_943734735.2). Taxonomy (NCBI): domain Eukaryota; kingdom Metazoa; phylum Arthropoda; class Insecta; order Diptera; family Culicidae; genus Anopheles; species Anopheles gambiae. Next base: position 19,267 of record NW_026902565.1, on the reverse strand, counting down.
AAAAAAATTTTTTTGCTAAAACCCCTCAAAACGTGTCAGGAACGCACCCTAGATAATGAAAAGTGCAACCAGAATGTCAATCGACAACATGCCCGGGGGTACAAATTTGCTCTACGCGTCCCTAGGTAGGGTACTTTTTCATACAAACATCAAAGTGTACGGTGCACAAAGTGCTCGGAACAAAAATTGCTCGGTCAGACCTACAAAGTGCTATATCTCGAATACTAAACGTCGCAGATGGGTGTCGTAGAACAATTTTAAGTTCGTCTAACGATTCTACATCCGATTCTGGATAGTGGTTTTTCGACCACTTTTCAACATTTTGTGACACCCCGAACCTAGGGGCAGCTCCCTAGCTTTTTTCAAAAATGTGCACCGAACGGGCCAGAGAGCTCGAGTAGTCGAAAATTTTTTTTTTGCTAAAACCCCTCAAAACGTGTCAGGAACGCACCCTAGATGATGAAAAGTGCAACCAGAATGTCAATCGACAACATGCCCGGGGGTACAAATTTGCTCTACGCGTCCCTAGGTAGGGTACTTTTTCATACAAACATCAAAGTGTACGGTGCACAAAGTGCGCGGAACAAAAATTGCTCGGTCAGACCTGGTACGGGCCATAACTCGAATACTAAACGTCGCAGATGGGTGTCGTAGAACAATTTTAAGTTCGTCTAATGATTCTACATCCGATTCTGGATAGTGGTTTTTCGACCACTTTTCAACATTTTGTGACACCCCGAACCTAGGGGCAGCTCCCTAGCTTTTTTCAAAAATGTGCACCGAACGGGCCAGAGAGCTCGAGTAGTCGAAAATTTTTTTTTTGCTAAAACCCCTCAAAACGTGTCAGGAACGCACCCTAGATGATGAAAAGTGCAACCAGAATGTCAATCGACAACATGCCCGGGGGTACAAATTTGCTCTACGCGTCCCTAGGTAGGGTACTTTTTCATACAAACATCAAAGTGTACGGTGCACAAAGTGCTCGGAACAAAAATTGCTCGGTCAGACCTACAAAGTGCTATATCTCGAATACTAAACGTCGCAGATGGGTGTCGTAGAACAATTTTAAGTTCGTCTAACGATTCTACATCCGATTCTGGATAGTGGTTTTTCGACCACTTTTCAACATTTTGTGACACCCCGAACCTAGGGGCAGCTCCCTAGCTTTTTTCAAAAATGTGCACCGAACGGGCCAGAGAGCTCGAGTAGTCGAAAATTTTTTTTTTGCTAAAACCCCTCAAAACGTGTCAGGAACGCACCCTAGATGATGAAAAGTGCAACCAGAATGTCAATCGACAACATGCCCGGGGGTACAAATTTGCTCTACGCGTCCCTAGGTAGGGTACTTTTTCATACAAACATCAAAGTGTACGGTGCACAAAGTGCGCGGAACAAAAATTGCTCGGTCAGACCTGGTACGGGCCATAACTCGAATACTAAACGTCGCAGATGGGTGTCGTAGAACAATTTTAAGTTCGTCTAACGATTCTACATCCGATTCTGGATAGTGGTTTTTCGACCACTTTTCAACATTTTGTGACACCCCGAACCTAGGGGCAGCTCCCTAGCTTTTTTCAAAAATGTGCACCGAACGGGCCAGAGAGCTCGAGTAGTCGAAAATTTTTTTTTTGCTAAAACCCCTCAAAACGTGTCAGGAACGCACCCTAGATGATGAAAAGTGCAACCAGAATGTCAATCGACAACATGCCCGGGGGTACAAATTTGCTCTACGCGTCCCTAGGTAGGGTACTTTTTCATACAAACATCAAAGTGTACGGTGCACAAAGTGCTCGGAACAAAAATTGCTCGGTCAGACCTACAAAGTGCTATATCTCGAATACTAAACGTCGCAGATGGGTGTCGTAGAACAATTTTAAGTTCGTCTAACGATTCTACATCCGATTCTGGATAGTGGTTTTTCGACCACTTTTCAACATTTTGTGACACCCCGAACCTAGGGGCAGCTCCCTAGCTTTTTTCAAAAATGTGCACCGAACGGGCCAGAGAGCTCGAGTAGTCGAAAATTTTTTTTTTGCTAAAACCCCTCAAAACGTGTCAGGAACGCACCCTAGATGATGAAAAGTGCAACCAGAATGTCAATCGACAACATGCCCGGGGGTACAAATTTGCTCTACGCGTCCCTAGGTAGGGTACTTTTTCATACAAACATCAAAGTGTACGGTGCACAAAGTGCTCGGAACAAAAATTGCTCGGTCAGACCTACAAAGTGCTATATCTCGAATACTAAACGTCGCAGATGGGTGTCGTAGAACAATTTTAAGTTCGTCTAATGATTCTACATCCGATTCTGGATAGTGGTTTTTCGACCACTTTTCAACATTTTGTGACACCCCGAACCTAGGGGCAGCTCCCTAGCTTTTTTCAAAAATGTGCACCGAACGGGCCAGAGAGCTCGAGTAGTCGAAAATTTTTTTTTTGCTAAAACCCCTCAAAACGTGTCAGGAACGCACCCTAGATGATGAAAAGTGCAACCAGAATGTCAATCGACAACATGCCCGGGGGTACAAATTTGCTCTACGCGTCCCTAGGTAGGGTACTTTTTCATACAAACATCAACGTGTACGGTGCACAAAGTGCGCGGAACAAAAATTGCTCGGTCAGACCTGGTACGGGCCATAACTCGAATACTAAACGTCGCAGATGGGTGTCGTAGAACAATTTTAAGTTCGTCTAATGATTCTACATCCGATTCTGGATAGTGGTTTTTCGACCACTTTTCAACATTTTGTGACACCCCGAACCTAGGGGCAGCTCCCTAGCTTTTTTCAAAAATGTGCACCGAACGGGCCAGAGAGCTCGAGTAGTCGAAAATTTTTTTTTTTGCTAAAACCCCTCAAAACGTGTCAGGAACGCACCCTAGATGATGAAAAGTGCAACCAGAATGTCAATCGACAACATGCCCGGGGGTACAAATTTGCTCTACGCGTCCCTAGGTAGGGTACTTTTTCATACAAACATCAACGTGTACGGTGCACAAAGTGCGCGGAACAAAAATTGCTCGGTCAGACCTGGTACGGGCCATAACTCGAATACTAAACGTCGCAGATGGGTGTCGTAGAACAATTTTAAATTCGTCTAACGATTCTACATCCGATTCTGGATAGTGGTTTTTCGACCACTTTTCAACATTTTGTGACACCCCGAACCTAGGGGCAGCTCCCTAGCTTTTTTCAAAAATGTGCACCGAACGGGCCAGAGAGCTCAAGTAATCGAAAATTTTTTTTTTGCTAAAACCCCTCAAAACGTGTAGAAAACTGATTTTAGATGATAAAAAGTGCAACCAGAACGTCAAACGACAACTTTGTTGGGGGTACCCTTTTTACTCTACGGGCCACTAGCTTAGGCGCGCCAACAGCGCTTTCCTCTCGGGTTCCCATTTTTTGCCCTCCTGGGATTATGATCATTTACTCATTGCCTACTATAGGGAAGGTACCTTGCTTCGAGGTCAAAAATGAAGATTTCACCAAATCGTAGTTTTAACCTCTATTTAGTCGTAGGAGCATGGTTTGCAGTGTCCGTGGGTCATATAAGCCCCCGTTTGGGTCATACGTCCCCTCCCCGATGAAAATCGTCATATGACTATAGGCCGAACTTATGAAGCAAAAGTGGTGTCTGGTGGGTTCTGCCGATGATCTTAACCTATGATTTTGAGCTTCCACCCTTTCAAAACGTTTCCTGGAGCAGTACATCACGGGTCTACGGACCCAAAGACTTCGTTGCGATGGTTTCAAGCATAAAAGTTGTAACAGCTAAGGGTTTTTAATACGCGTATATTAAATCATTGCTTGAAACTAAGCTTCGTTGTCTTTAAACTCTGCAAGACCAATCGAACTTCTTAGGGAAACTCGAAGGATTCACGCTAAGCCGGTGGTGCAGGGCACATAGCGTGATGAAACCGGGTTTCCCTACCAAATGTGGCATATTTTTTCCCTGAGAGCGAAGCTCAGACCCACGTAGGGGAGAGCGAAGTGGAACTTAAATGTTCAATGCAGCAAATGTTCGCCATGCGGATAAACAAGTTGGAATAGTTCAATGTAGTGTAATGCAAACACGAATCGCAAATAACGATACGGGACCCAGAAGCAATTCTGCGGATCCCTCGGGGAGTGGTGAGTTGATATAAATTAGAGGTGAAAATCCAAGTTGTTCGGGCTCCGGCTCGGCAGCCGATACGAGGTTCCTGTTGAGCTTGTTTGTACATCGCGCAGAGGCGCCGTTCGGTTCTAGCAATGATTCCCGCCACCAT
>NW_026902565.1:5000-7500 GCF_943734735.2 Anopheles gambiae | reverse complement strand
CAACAACCATCGAGGTTGACCCCTGTTAGGGAAGCGGTGGAAAATATTCCAAGTCCGAGAAACGGACCGAATATTAATGAGGGTAGAGTTAATAAGAGGAAGAAGAAGAAGAGCAAGAAGAAGCAGAACAAGCCCAGGAAGCGGCCTGAGGCTCTGCTGATATCGGACTGCACTTCCGAGGAGCTGGCGAAATTGCTCAAGGAAATGAAGCAGTCCGATGCTCTTAAATCGGTTGGAGAGACAATCTCTAAGGTCCGACGGGCCCAAAATGGAGGCATGTTGCTAGAATTGAAGCAGGGTAGTTCTGCTAGTGCAATTGCCCCAAAGGTTAAGGAAGCGGTGAAGGGCAAGGCGTCAGTGAGAACGCTAGCTCCTTCTAAAATGATTGAGATCATGCATCTCGATGAAATAACCACCCCCGAGGAGGTTGCGGAGTCTGTCAAAGCACAGCTCAACATCGAGATCGAAATAGATCGTATCAAAATGAAGAAAGGCCGCGCGGCCGGTACGCAGTGGGCACGGATCAACGTATCGCTGCCAGACTTTCAAAGCTTCCTGAATTTGGGAAAGCTGAAAGTTGGTTGGTCGATATGCCATATCCGTGAGGTTATGGAAGAGCAGAAATGCTATAAGTGTTGGAAGGTAGGCCATACGAGCTACCATTGTAGGGAACCAGACAGAAGTAATCTGTGCTGGAAATGCGGTTTGAGTGGACACAAGAAGCAAGCTTGTACCAACTCTGTCAAGTGTTTGGATTGCGGTACGAGGTCACAGAACCTTCACGCAACGGGCAGTTATATGTGTCCTAGAAGGCGAACGATTAGATCATAATGGTTAGGTTGCTACAACATAACCAGAATCATTGTTATGCTGCATTTCAATTAATGTGGCAAACGATTAGGGAAGAATCTGCGGATATAGTGTTGATTGCAGATCCGTATCTGGCAACAACCAACGTCAAAGTGTTACGCAATGACGATAGCACAGCAGCGGTAGTGGTTAACGCGGACTTACCAGTTAAGGTAGTCAGTAAGGCTCTGAAGGGTTTAATGATAGTTGACATAGGTGATATGCGAGTGGTTAGCGTTTACGCGCCACCTAGATTTAGTATGGAAGAGTTTCAGAATATGTTGGATAACACGGTAATGGCCGTAACCGGTATCCACAAATTCGTTATCGGGGGGGACTTCAACGCTTGGTCAGCAAGTTGGAACAACCAACTTGGCGAGCGTGGAGAAACCCAGAAACGAAGAGGTGAGTTGGTCTTATCAACCTTTGCGCAGATTGACGCTATTTTATTGAACGACGGCAGCACCCCAACTTATGTTGGACCAGGGCGTACGTCAGTAGTTGATCTTACTTTTGCGAGCAGAACAGTTGCAAGATCATTTAAGTGGGAGGTGTTATCTAGCTATATGAACTCTGATCATCGTGCAATACGAATAGATCTTGAGACGCAAAGCGTGCGTAACTTGTCCCGACCCATAACGGGATGGAGCATCAAGTATTTTAGCAAAGATATATTTGAAGTTATGATGCAAGCCGCTTTTGAGACCGAGGTCACAACAAGCGAAGACTTAATGCGTATACTTGTCACGGCGTGTAATGCGACGATGACTAAGCGTAAGAGGTACACTCCTAACAAGAGTGCATTTTGGTGGACGTTAGAGATTGAGGCACTTCGAAAAGAGTGCAAACACCGCGATCGATTAGCGCAAAGAGCATTCAATACTGATCTCTATTCTTCTTTTAGGGACGAGTTCAAGGTGGCAAGGAATGCCCTCAAGCGATTGATCAAGCATACCCGACAGAGGAAGTGGAAAGAGTTCCTGGGAACAGCGAACAACGCATCATTTGGTATTGTATATCATACGTTCAAGAAAGTGGCCGAGGGTTCGATTGGACCCCGAACCATGACATTGGACGAGTTTAGGGAAGTGGTGAGCGAGCTTTTTCCTACTCACCCAAACACGGTGTGGCCTGAATATCGTATCGATCAGCCACGAGAGTTTGAAAGAATTACTAATGATGAGATTCTTGCGGTTGCCAGGAGACTACCTAACAAGAAGGCGCCGGGACCAGATGGTATCCCGAATGAGGCGCTGAAAGTTGGTATGTTGACTGCAACCGCTGCATTTTGCAGGGTTTACCAAGGCTGTTTAGAGAACGCGAAGTTCCCCGATGAGTGGAAAAGGCAGAGGTTGGTGTTAATACCGAAGCCGAACAAACCACCAGGGGAACCGGGTTCAGTTCGCCCCATTTGTCTACTAGACGGGGCAGGTAAAGGTTTAGAACGCATCATAGTGCAACGGTTAAATGCACACATCGAGGAGGTCAACGGACTGTCTGACGACCAATTTGGTTTCAGAAGTCGTCGATCAACAGTTGATGCGATTCAACGGGTAGTGGACATTGTTTCGGTAGCTAGAAGTAGAAACAGATACAGCGGACGGTATTGTGCAGTTGTTACATTAGATGTTACTAATGCTTTTAACAGTGC
>NW_026902564.1:27500-29131 GCF_943734735.2 Anopheles gambiae | reverse complement strand
AGTGCAACCAGAATGTCAATCGACAACATGCCCGGGGGTACAAATTTGCTATACGCGTCCCTAGGTAGGGTACTTTTTCATACAAACATCAACGTGTACGGTGCACAAAGTGCGCGGAACAAAAATTGCTCGGTCAGACCTGGTACGGGCCATAACTCGAATACTAAACGTCGCAGATGGGTGTCGTAGAACAATTTTAAGTTCGTCTAATGATTCTACATCCGATTCTGGATAGTGGTTTTTCGACCACTTTTCAACATTTTGTGACACCCCGAACCTAGGGGCAGCTCCCTAGCTTTTTTCAAAAATGTGCACCGAACGGGCCAGAGAGCTCGAGTCGTCGAAAATTTTTTTTTTGCTTAAACCCCTCAAAACGTGTAGAAAACTGATTTTAGATGATAAAAAGTGCAACCAGAACGTCAAACGACAACTTTGTTGGGGGTACCCTTTTTACTCTACGGGCCACTAGCTTAGGCGCGCCAACAGCGCTTTCCTCTCGGGTTCCCATTTTTTGCCCTCCTGGGATTATGATCATTTACTCATTGCCTACTATAGGGAAGGTACCTTGCTTCGAGGTCAAAAATGAAGATTTCACCAAATCGTAGTTTTAACCTCTATTTAGTCGTAGGAGCATGGTTTGCAGTGTCCGTGGGTCATATAAGCCCCCGTTTGGGTCATACGTCCCCTCCCCGATGAAAATCGTCATATGACTATAGGCCGAACTTATGAAGCAAAAGTGGTGTCTGGTGGGTTCTGCCGATGATCTTAACCTATGATTTTGAGTTTCCACTCTTTCAAAACGTTTCCTGGAGCAGTACATCACGGGTCTACGGACCCAAAGACTTCGTTGCGATGGTTTCAAGCATAAAAGTTGTAACAGTTAAGGGTTTTTAATACGCGTATATTAAATCATTGCTTGAAACTAAGCTTCGTTGTCTTTAAACTCTGCAAGACCAATCGAACTTCTTAGGGAAACTCGAAGCATTCACGCTAAGCTGGTGGTGCAGGGCACATAGCGTGATGAAACCGGGTTTCCCTACCAAATGTGGCATATTTTTTCCCTGAGAGCGAAGCTCAGACCCACGTAGGGGAGAGCGAAGTGGAACTTAAATGTTCAATGCAGCAAATGTTCGCCATGCGGATAAACAAGTTGGAATAGTTCAATGTAGTGTAATGCAAACACGAATCGCAAATAACGATACGGGACCCAGAAGCAATTCTGCGGATCCCTCGGGGAGTGGTGAGTTGATATAAATTAGAGGTGAAAGTCCAAGTTGTTCGGGCTCCGGCTCGGCAGCCGATACGAGGTTCCTGTTGAGCTTGTTTGTACATCGCGCAGAGGCGCCGTTCGGTTCTAGCAATGATTCCCGCCACCATGTTCCATGCGTGCAGAGATCCGTTAGAGCTCGTTCAATGTGTCCCGCCGTGATTACGAAAAAGTCCAACAGTTGACTTAGTTGGGTGTGCGTCAAGTAATCGCGCAGAGATGCCGATCGGTTCCTAGCAATGTTTCCCGTCACAAGGTGGTATTGGCACCTGTGCAGAGTGGCCGTTAGCAATGTCTCCCGTATCACGGTGGTGTACCATCACTAGTGCAGAGTGACCGCTAGCAATGTCTCCCGTCACAAGGT
>NW_026902564.1:10000-15000 GCF_943734735.2 Anopheles gambiae | reverse complement strand
ATCTTTCTAGGTTTCTGTTATAAAAGGACAGGCCAAAAGGTGACCGGTTGAGATAAGCATTTTAAGCATACAAGCACTTAATTGCAACTTTTGATACAAAAACTAAGAACGTACACGTAGATTGTATCAACATGGACATCCATGATCGCGTACGCCCGGGCTGCGCCCTCCGTGTTGTACTTTCCCTGATTGGTACACAATTTTGGTGCAAGTGTACCAACATGGACATCTATGAACGCGTACGCTCGAGCTGCACCCTCCGTCTTGTACTTTCCCTGATCGGTACACAGTTTTGGTGCACGGCTATCCCGACCGGCAACTTGTACCAACATCGACATCCATGAACGCGTACGTAGCGTACTTTCCCTGATCGGTACACAATGTTGGTGCACGGCATAGGAAATGGGCTTAAAATGGTCAAACTCAATCCATTTCCACTAAAGATAGTCAATAACAGCTGTGCCGATGAAGTAGGGCACGATGCAAGTCAATGTTATTTAATGAATTACATGTTCACCATACATTTTAGTACAAAATTGCTCGGTCAGACCTACAAAGTGCTATATCTCGAATACTAAACGTCGCAGATGGGTGTCGTAGAACAATTTTAAGTTCGTCTAATGATTCTACATCCGATTCTGGATAGTGGTTTTTCGACCACTTTTCAACATTTTGTGACACCCCGAACCTAGGGGCAGCTCCCTAGCTTTTTTCAAAAATGTGCACCGAACGGGCCAGAGAGCTCGAGTAGTCGAAAATTTTTTTTTTGCTAAAACCCCTCAAAACGTGTCAGGAACGCACCCTAGATGATGAAAAGTGCAACCAGAATGTCAATCGACAACATGCCCGGGGGTACAAATTTGCTCTACGCGTCCCTAGGTAGGGTACTTTTTCATACAAACATCAAAGTGTACGGTGCACAAAGTGCGCGGAACAAAAATTGCTCGGTCAGACCTACAAAGTGTTATATATCTCGAATACTAAACGTCGCAGATGGGTGTCGTAGAACAATTTTAAGTTCGTCTAATGATTCTACATCCGATTCTGGATAGTGGTTTTTCGACCACTTTTCAACATTTTGTGACACCCCGAACCTAGGGGCAGCTCCCTAGCTTTTTTCAAAAATGTGCACCGAACGGGCCAGAGAGCTCGAGTAGTCGAAATTTTTTTTTTTTGCTAAAACCCCTCAAAACGTGTCAGGAACGCACCCTAGATGATGAAAAGTGCAACCAGAATGTCAATCGACAACATGCCCGGGGGTACAAATTTGCTATACGCGTCCCTAGGTAGGGTACTTTTTCATACAAACATCAACGTGTACGGTGCACAAAGTGCGCGGAACAAAAATTGCTCGGTCAGACCTGGTACGGGCCATAACTCGAATACTAAACGTCGCAGATGGGTGTCGTAGAACAATTTTAAGTTCGTCTAATGATTCTACATCCGATTCTGGATAGTGGTTTTTCGACCACTTTTCAACATTTTGTGACACCCCGAACCTAGGGGCAGCTCCCTAGCTTTTTTCAAAAATGTGCACCGAACGGGCCAGAGAGCTCGAGTAGTCGAAAATTTTTTTTTTGCTAAAACCCCTCAAAACGTGTCAGGAACGCACCCTAGATGATGAAAAGTGCAACCAGAATGTCAATCGACAACATGCCCGGGGGTACAAATTTGCTCTACGCGTCCCTAGGTAGGGTACTTTTTCATACAAACATCAACGTGTACGGTGCACAAAGTGCGCGGAACAAAAATTGCTCGGTCAGACCTGGTACGGGCCATAACTCGAATACTAAACGTCGCAGATGGGTGTCGTAGAACAATTTTAAGTTCGTCTAATGATTCTCCATCCGATTCTGGATAGTGGTTTTTCAACCACTTTTCAACATTTTGTGACACCCCGAACCTAGGGGCAGCTCCCTAGCTTTTTTCAAAAATGTGCACCGAACGGGCCAGAGAGCTCGAGTAGTCGAAAATTTTTTTTTTGCTAAAACCCCTCAAAACGTGTCAGGAACGCACCCTAGATGATGAAAAGTGCAACCAGAATGTCAATCGACAACATGCCCGGGGGTACAAATTTGCTATACGCGTCCCTAGGTAGGGTACTTTTTCATACAAACATCAACGTGTACGGTGCACAAAGTGCGCGGAACAAAAATTGCTCGGTCAGACCTGGTACGGGCCATAACTCGAATACTAAACGTCGCAGATGGGTGTCGTAGAACAATTTTAAGTTCGTCTAATGATTCTACATCCGATTCTGGATAGTGGTTTTTCGACCACTTTTCAACATTTTGTGACACCCCGAACCCAGGGGCAGCTCCCTAGCTTTTTTCAAAAATGTGCACCGAACGGGCCAGAGAGCTCGAGTAGTCGAAAATTTTTTTTTTTGCTAAAACCCCTCAAAACGTGTCAGGAACGCACCCTAGATGATGAAAAGTGCAACCAGAATGTCAATCGACAACATGCCCGGGGGTACAAATTTGCTATACGCGTCCCTAGGTAGGGTACTTTTTCATACAAACATCAACGTGTACGGTGCACAAAGTGCGCGGAACAAAAATTGCTCGGTCAGACCTGGTACGGGCCATAACTCGAATACTAAACGTCGCAGATGGGTGTCGTAGAACAATTTTAAGTTCGTCTAATGATTCTACATCCGATTCTGGATAGTGGTTTTTCGACCACTTTTCAACATTTTGTGACACCCCGAACCTAGGGGCAGCTCCCTAGCTTTTTTCAAAAATGTGCACCGAACGGGCCAGAGAGCTCGAGTAGTCGAAAATTTTTTTTTTGCTAAAACCCCTCAAAACGTGTCAGGAACGCACCCTAGATGATGAAAAGTGCAACCAGAATGTCAATCGACAACATGCCCGGGGGTACAAATTTGCTCTACGCGTCCCTAGGTAGGGTACTTTTTCATACAAACATCAACGTGTACGGTGCACAAAGTGCGCGGAACAAAAATTGCTCGGTCAGACCTGGTACGGGCCATAACTCGAATACTAAACGTCGCAGATGGGTGTCGTAGAACAATTTTAAGTTCGTCTAATGATTCTCCATCCGATTCTGGATAGTGGTTTTTCAACCACTTTTCAACATTTTGTGACACCCCGAACCTAGGGGCAGCTCCCTAGCTTTTTTCAAAAATGTGCACCGAACGGGCCAGAGAGCTCGAGTAGTCGAAAATTTTTTTTTTGCTAAAACCCCTCAAAACGTGTCAGGAACGCACCCTAGATGATGAAAAGTGCAACCAGAATGTCAATCGACAACATGCCCGGGGGTACAAATTTGCTATACGCGTCCCTAGGTAGGGTACTTTTTCATACAAACATCAACGTGTACGGTGCACAAAGTGCGCGGAACAAAAATTGCTCGGTCAGACCTGGTACGGGCCATAACTCGAATACTAAACGTCGCAGATGGGTGTCGTAGAACAATTTTAAGTTCGTCTAATGATTCTACATCCGATTCTGGATAGTGGTTTTTCGACCACTTTTCAACATTTTGTGACACCCCGAACCTAGGGGCAGCTCCCTAGCTTTTTTCAAAAATGTGCACCGAACGGGCCAGAGAGCTCGAGTAGTCGAAAATTTTTTTTTTTGCTAAAACCCCTCAAAACGTGTCAGGAACGCACCCTAGATGATGAAAAGTGCAACCAGAATGTCAATCGACAACATGCCCGGGGGTACAAATTTGCTATACGCGTCCCTAGGTAGGGTACTTTTTCATACAAACATCAACGTGTACGGTGCACAAAGTGCGCGGAACAAAAATTGCTCGGTCAGACCTGGTACGGGCCATAACTCGAATACTAAACGTCGCAGATGGGTGTCGTAGAACAATTTTAAGTTCGTCTAATGATTCTACATCCGATTCTGGATAGTGGTTTTTCGACCACTTTTCAACATTTTGTGACACCCCGAACCTAGGGGCAGCTCCCTAGCTTTTTTCAAAAATGTGCACCGAACGGGCCAGAGAGCTCGAGTAGTCGAAATTTTTTTTTTTGCTTAAACCCCTCAAAACGTGTAGAAAACTGATTTTAGATGATAAAAAGTGCAACCGAACGTCAAACGACAACTTTGTTGGGGGTACCCTTTTTACTCTACGGGCCACTAGCTTAGGCGCGCCAACAGCGCTTTCCTCTCGGGTTCCCATTTTTTGCCCTCCTGGGATTATGATCATTTACTCATTGCCTACTATAGGGAAGGTACCTTGCTTCGAGGTCAAAAATGAAGATTTCACCAAATCGTAGTTTTAACCTCTATTTAGTCGTAGGAGCATGGTTTGCAGTGTCCGTGGGTCATATAAGCCCCCGTTTGGGTCATACGTCCCCTCCCCGATGAAAATCGTCATATGACTATAGGCCGAACTTATGAAGCAAAAGTGGTGTCTGGTGGGTTCTGCCGATGATCTTAACCTATGATTTTGAGTTTCCACTCTTTCAAAACGTTTCCTGGAGCAGTACATCACGGGTCTACGGACCCAAAGACTTCGTTGCGATGGTTTCAAGCATAAAAGTTGTAACAGTTAAGGGTTTTTAATACGCGTATATTAAATCATTGCTTGAAACTAAGCTTCGTTGTCTTTAAACTCTGCAAGACCAATCGAACTTCTTAGGGAAACTCGAAGCATTCACGCTAAGCTGGTGGTGCAGGGCACATAGCGTGATGAAACCGGGTTTCCCTACCAAATGTGGCATATTTTTTCCCTGAGAGCGAAGCTCAGACCCACGTAGGGGAGAGCGAAGTGGAACTTAAATGTTCAATGCAGCAAATGTTCGCCATGCGGATAAACAAGTTGGAATAGTTCAATGTAGTGTAATGCAAACACGAATCGCAAATAACGATACGGGACCCAGAAGCAATTCTGCGGATCCCTCGGGGAGTGGTGAGTTGATATAAATTAGAGGTGAAAGTCCAAGTTGTTCGGGCTCCGGCTCGGCAGCCGATACGAGGTTCCTGTTGAGCTTGTTTGTACATCGCGCAGAGGCGCCGTTCGGT
>NW_026902564.1:0-2500 GCF_943734735.2 Anopheles gambiae | reverse complement strand
ACGAGCGGACATCATCGGGTTCGCTGACGACGTGGCCTTCACATTTTTGGGAAGGACCACGGAACAGGTCAGCGCATTAGCAACGGCTAACCTGGAGAGGATCGAGCGGTGGCTGCAAGGAGTCGGTTTGGAACTTGCCCACCAAAAGACCGGGTTCATGATCTTTTGTACCCATCATGTCCCGCAGCTCGCAGAGCTTCAAGCGGGCGGTCACTCGATCCAATCCACGGAAACGCTGAAGTACCTGGGAGTGGACCTCTGCCGCAAACAGCACCACAGCCGGCATCTGGAGAGGGTGGTCAATAAGGCTTCACGGATTACGAATGCCTTGACCTGCCTGATGCCGAATAAGCGTGGTCCTAAGAGCCGCAGTAGGAGACAGCTCGTAAACGTCGGCAACAGTATCATCCGATACGGAGTTGCCACCTGGGGGCGATGGGTGCTCGACAAGGAGACCCATCGCAAATCGGTCCAAAGGGCGCATCGACCGGGGGCTCTCCGAGTCGCCAGCGCCTTCCAGACCGTTTCTTATGATGCCGCTTGCGTTGTTGCCAACACCACCCCGTTAGTCCTCCTCATGCAGGAGGATATCCGCTGCCACGACGAAAAGGTAGCGAGTGGTGGAGTTCAATCGGACATACGAAAGCGGCAACGGGAGGAGACGATGAGGCGCTGGCAGGACCAGTGGACAACGGGTGCAGGGCAACCAGGAGCACCAGGACTGAAGACGAGGAGGCTGATTCCAGACATTAATCTCTGGGTCAGCCGCAAGCATGGGGAAGTTGACTTTTTCCTCACCCAGCTCCTCACGGGGCACGGGTTCTTGCGCTCCTATTTCGTCGAGAAAGGCATCCTGGAGGGCTCGCCCAACTGCCCTGAATGTGGTGACGCCGTGGAAGACGTTGAACACGTGCTGTTCCACTGTCCACGGTTCGATCGGATCCGGAATGAGATGCAGCAGCGGTGCCATTCCCGAGTAACAATGGATAACATCGTCTCGGAAATGTGCACCCGCAGCGAAACGTGGGAGGCCGTCCGCGCCGCCGCCAGGACAATCTTCTCCACTCTCCAAGCGAGATGGGATGTTGAGCGTCCACCAACGGCAAGGCGACGCAGGCGGGCCAGACGGCGGGCGAGGGACGCAAATGGTGGTCCCTCAGGCCATGCGGCACGGCAACAACCCGCACCGCAAGGGCCACCGTAAGCCGGAAAGTTATTAATCGTTTATTTATTTTCGTTTCTTTCCAGCTTTCTTTTTCTCTTCTCTCATCTATTTTCAGCTTTCTTCTATCTCTTTCTCCTTCTTCTTGTTTCCTCTATCCAAATCTCGTTTCAGGAGAACTGCCTTACGTGCTTGGAGTGGTGACCAACGATGCCGACCCCCCATTGCCCACCCGAAGCGTGGGCGATAGGACCAAAGGGACCGCGTCGCACCACGGAAAGCACCGTAATAAGCAGAATCAGCAGACCAGATCGCCGCAGAAGATGCGTCGTGACCCAGGGTGCAACCGCACACACGACTCCGCAAGAAGTAATACGCACCACAAGCGTACCGGCCGAGTTGGGTGAGTCGGAGAGGGGGATGGAATATGCTCACTCTTCGTTAACAAAAAAAAAAAAAAAAAAAAAAAAAAAGGTAGCCAAATGCCAAATGCCATCGGACAGCCGAACGGAGCGGACGTGTTCTCACCTCGCTCCCGCTCGACACCAGAGTTCTACTGAACATTTTATACCCGGAGGCCCCGCCGCTACGGTATAAATTTGCTAGGTGCTCTGCTCATCCGCTCAGTCTTCATCCAGCCTTCGAGACGGCGTTACGCTGCCCAAATACCCAGCGCTCAGTGCTAGTGAATAATTTTGTGTGTGTGTGAAAGTGTCAGTTTTCTTTTAACCGTTGACGAGGAAGGTCGTGCTTCTGCTAGTCTCAGTTTCTAGAGTGCTTGATACAGTGTGTGTGTTTGTGTGTAGTGCTGTGTTGTGTTCTGTGTTAGCAATTCCAACCGTTATTAGCATCGCCTTCTGCGTTTATTATTCTAATTGTTTTTGCCGTCGGCTTTTTTCCTTCGGCATTGTAGCATCACCTTCTGTGTATTTTAATTTATTTGATTTTGCCGTCGGCTTTTTTCCCGTCGGCATTTTAACATCACCTTCGGTGTATTTATTTTATTTTAAAATTGTCGTCGGCTTTTTTCCCGTCGGCATTTAAGCATCACCTTCTGTGTATATATCTTATTTTAATTTTGCCGTCGGCTTTTTTCCCGTCGGCATTCTAGCATCACCTTCTGTGTATTTATTTTATTTTAATTTTGCCGTCGGATTTTTTCCCGTCGGCACACTAGCATCACCTTCTGTGCGTATTTTAATTTATTTTATTTGGTCGTCGGCTTTTTTCCCGTCGGCATTTCTGCAAGTGTTTTAAATTAAAATTATTTTAGCGTTGGAATTGTTGACCGGTGCCATAAGTGCTACGTGTGAGTGAAGTGAAGTGATTCTGGGCCTT
>NW_026902563.1:25000-29727 GCF_943734735.2 Anopheles gambiae | reverse complement strand
CTGGGCTACCACCTTGTGACGGGAGACATTGCTAGCGGTCACTCTGCACTAGTGATGGTACACCACCGTGATACGGGAGACATTGCTAACGGCCACTCTGCACAGGTGCCAATACCACCTTGTGACGGGAAACATTGCTAGGCAACGATCGGCATCTCTGCGCGATTACTTGACGCACACCCAACTAAGTCAACTGTTGGGACTTTTTCGTAATCACGGGCGGGACACATTGAACGAGCTCTAACGGATCTCTGCACGCATGGAACATGGTGGCGGGAATCATTGCTAGAACCGAACGGCGCCTCTGCGCGATGTACAAACAAGCTCAACAGGAACCTCGTATCGGCAGCCGAGCCGGAGCCCGAACAACTTGGATTTTCACCTCTAATTTATATCAACTCACCACTCCCCGAGGGATCCGCAGAATTGCTTCTGGGTCCCGTATCGTTATTTGCGATTCGTGTTTGCATTACACTACATTGAACTATTCCAACTTGGTTTATCCGCATGGCGAACATTTGCTGCATTGAACATTTAAGTTCCACTTCGCTCTCCCCTACGTGGGATCTGAGCTTCGCTCTCAGGGAAAAAATATGCCACATTTTGGTAGGGAAACCCGGTTTCATCACGCTATGTGCCCTGCACCACCGGCTTAGCGTGAATCCTTCGAGTTTCCCTAAGAAGTTCGATTGGTCTTGCAGAGTTTAAAGACAACGAAGCTTAGTTTCAAGCAATGATTTAATATACGCGTATTAAAAACCCTTAGCTGTTACAACCTTTTATGCTTGAAACCATCGCAACGAAGTCTTTGGGTCCGTAGACCCGTGATGTACTGCTCCAGGAAACGTTTTGAAAGGGTGGAAACTCAAAATCATAGGTTAAGATCATCGGCAGAACCCACCAGACACCACTTTTGCTTCATAAGTTCGGCCTATAGTCATATGACGATTTTCATCGGGGAGGGGACGTATGACCCAAACGGGGGCTTATATGACCCACGGACACTGCAAACCATGCTCCTACGACTAATTAGAGGTTAAAACTACGATTTGGTGAAATCTTCATTTTTGACCTCGAAGCAAGGTACCTTCCCTATAGTAGGCAATGAGTAAATGATCATAATCCCAGGAGGGCAAAAAATTGGGAACCCGAGAGGAAAGCGCTGTTGGCGCGCCTAAGCTAGTGGCCCGTAGAGTAAAAAGGGTACCCCCAACAAAGTTGTCGTTTGACGTTCTGGTTGCACTTTTCATCATCTAGGGTGCGTTCCTGACACGTTTGAGGGGTTTTAGGAAAAAAAAATTTTTCGCCTACTCGAGCTCTCTGGCCCCGTTCGGTGCACATTTTTGAAAAAAGCTAGGGAGCTGCCCCTAGGTTCGGGGCGTCACAAAATGTTGAAAAGTGGTCGAAAAACCACTATCCAGAATCGGATGTAGAATCGTTAGACGAACTTAAAATTGTTCTACGACACCCATCTGCGACGTTTAGTATTCGAGATATGGCCCGTCCTAGGTCTGACCGAGCAATTTTTGTTCCGCGCACTTTGTGCACCGTACACTTTGATGTTTGTATGAAAAAGTACCCTACCTAGGGACGCGTAGAGCAAATTTGTACCCCCCGGGCATGTTGTCGATTGACGTTCTGGTTGCACTTTTCATCATCTAGGGTGCGTTCCTGACACGTTTTGAGGGGTTTTAGCAAAAAAAAAATTTTCGACTACTCGAGCTCTCTGGCCCGTTCGGTGCACATTTTTGAAAAAAAGCTAGGGAGCTGCCCCTAGGTTCGGGGTGTCACAAAATGTTGAAAAGTGGTCGAAAAACCACTATCCAGAATCGGATGTAGAATCGTTAGACGAACTTAAAATTGTTCTACGACACCCATCTGCGACGTTTAGTATTCGAGATATGGCCCGTCCTAGGTCTGACCGAGCAATTTTTGTTCCGCGCACTGTGTGGCACCGTACACTTTGATGTTTGTATGAAAAAGTACCCTACCTAGGGACGCGTAGAGCAAATTTGTACCCCCGGGAATGTTGTCGATTGACATTCATGGTTGCACTTTTCATCATCTAGGGTGCGTTCCTGACACGTTTTGAGGGGTTTTAGCAAAAAAAAAATTTTTCGACTACTCGAGCTCTCTGGCCCGTTCGGTGCACATTTTGAAAAAAGCTAGGGAGCTGCCCCTAGGTTCGGGGTGTCACAAAATGTTGAAAAGTGGTCGAAAAACCACTATCCAGAATCGGATGTAGAATCATTAGACGAACTTAAAATTGTTCTACGACACCCATCTGCGACGTTTAGTATTCGAGTTATGGCCCGTACCAGGTCTGACCGAGCAATTTTTTGTTCCGCGCACTTTGTGCACCGTACACTTTGATGTTTGTATGAAAAGTACCCTACCTAGGGACGCGTAGAGCAAATTTGTACCCCCGGGCATGTTGTCGATTGACGTTCTGGTTGCACTTTTTCATCATCTAGGGTGCGTTCCTGACACGTTTTGAGGGGTTTTAGCAAAAAAAAAATTTTCGACTACTCGAGCTCTCTGGCCCGTTCGGTGCACATTTTTGAAAAAAGCTAGGGAGCTGCCCCTAGGTTCGGGGTGTCACAAAATGTTGAAAAGTGGTCGAAAAACCACTATCCAGAATCGGATGTAGAATCGTTAGACGAACTTAAAATTGTTCTACGACACCCATCTGCGACGTTTAGTATTCGAGATATAGCACTTTGTAGGTCTGACCGAGCAATTTTGTTACTGAAATGTATGGTGAACATGTAATTCATTAAATAACATTGACTTGCATCGTGCCCTACTTCAATCGGCACAGCTGTTATTGACTATCTTTAGTGGAAATGGATTGAGTTTGACCATTTTAAGCCCCATTTCCTATGCCGTGCACCAACCATTGTGTACCGATCAGGGAAAGTACGCTACGTACGCGTTCATGGATGTCGATGTTGGTACAAGTTGCCTTTCGGGATAGCCGTGCACCAAAACTGTGTACCGATCAGGGAAAGTACAAGACGGAGGGTGCAGCTCGAGCGTACGCGTTCATAGATGTCGATGTTGGTACACTTGCACCAAAATTGTGTACCAATCAGGGAAAGTACAACACGGAGGGCGCAGCCCGGGCGATACGCAATCATGGATGTCCATGTTGATACAATCTACGTGTACGTACCTAGTTTTTTGTAGGAAAAGTTGCAATTAAGTGCTTGCATGCTTAAAATGCTCATCTCAACCGGTCACCTTTTGGCCTGCCCTTTTATAACAGAAACCTAGAAAGATACTCGAGATTTTTGTGTTTTTCCATTCGCCCGGGACGACGAAATGAGCTATGTGCACATCGTGCAGAAAATTGTCTTCGCCACGCATGTTTTTGTCCATCCCACTCATTAATCACCCGCATTTGTGTTCAACACGGACGGCGCAGCCCGAGCGAACGCGTTAATGTTTATGTTTGTACACACTGCTTGTACGATTCTAGGATTTGGTAATTGCGTCACAGTGCCCGACCGTCGCGGACACCATTCTTGGACAGAAGTCCTAGTACGTAGAGTACTTTCCCTAGGTATGTGCTCGTTCGTGACTATCGTTACGTGCTTACGAACACCCCTTGGGTATGTTTACCATACAAGGTTTACTAGGGAAACCTGGGAAGGACGCTTGCCCTCCCGTCGCGGACACCATTCTTGGAAAGAAGTCCTAGTACGTAGCGTTCCTTATTTTACTTGATCAGTTTGTAATGCATTCGCTTTGTTCCATCGACTTCTGCTACTGCTCACTAAGGGGTGTTCGTTTGCGATGTGTACGATAAGCAACTGTCTATCGTAACCAGCAGTTAATCAACACTTTTTACCCAAGTCATAGCAACATAGAGTACTTTTCCTAATCGGTACACAATTTTGGTGCACCTCTAACCTCGCCGGCACTTTATCGTTACGTTTTGTGCACAACCTAGGGACGTGGTGTAAGTTTCATGATTTTTATGTTTGATTTGGTTTATTATGATTGAAAAATACGCTACGTCCCAGAAATTGGAGCTCGACTACTTCCTCCATGTGGCGAAAAAAGTTACTGGGCAACGCCTAGCTTATGCCCCATTTGTACTTCAATTTTCATTATCAGGTTTGAAAAATACGCTAAGTCCCAGAAATCTGAACTCGAATACTTTTGCCACGTGGCGCCAAAAGCTACTGAGAAACGCCTAGCCTTTTACCCATTTATAATTTAGTTTTCGTTATAAGTTTTGAACAATACGCAAAGTTCCAAGAATCTGAACTCGAGTACTTTTTACATGTGCCGCCAAAAGCTACTGAGCAACGCCTAGGTTGATACATTTTTGGTACATGGAGTGTATGCATGCAGGCGTACTGCCGTGCTAGACCGGAAAATCGAACTTGCTACTAGAACGTAAAGTAATTCCCCTAGATAGGTGCTTTTGCATGCCTCTGATCGACGACCATGCAACGTGCGACACGCGTAGCTAGGCTTCCCCAAACAAATTTCCTAGAATAGCACCAAATTGCACACTTTCAGGGGTATATTTTGGTACCGTGTACCGTGCATGGTACAAGTATCAGTAGCTCGTGCAATTTATTTTGCATCGTGTTGCGGTTGCTGGTGCGTCGGGATAGGAGTGTTTCGAGACTTTCGCCAAGCGTTGGTGCCATTTGGTGGATAATTAATGTTCTAGCCACAATAAACGTGCCACATAATGCCAATAAGGAAAA
>NW_026902563.1:10000-15000 GCF_943734735.2 Anopheles gambiae | reverse complement strand
AGCTAGTGGCCCGTAGAGTAAAAAGGGTACCCCCAACAAAGTTGTCGTTTGACGTTCTGGTTGCACTTTTCATCATCTAGGGTGCGTTCCTGACACGTTTTGAGGGGTTTTAGGAAAAAAAAATTTTTTCGCCTACTCGAGCTCTCTGGCCCGTTCGGTGCACATTTTTGAAAAAAGCTAGGGAGCTGCCCCTAGGTTCGGGGCGTCACAAAATGTTGAAAAGTGGTCGAAAAACCACTATCCAGAATCGGATGTAGAATCGTTAGACGAACTTAAAATTGTTCTACGACACCCATCTGCGACGTTTAGTATTCGAGATATGGCCCGTCCTAGGTCTGACCGAGCAATTTTTGTTCCGCGCACTTTGTGCACCGTACACTTTGATGTTTGTATGAAAAAGTACCCTACCTAGGGACGCGTAGAGCAAATTTGTACCCCCGGGCATGTTGTCGATTGACGTTCTGGTTGCACTTTTCATCATCTAGGGTGCGTTCCTGACACGTTTTGAGGGGTTTTAGCAAAAAAAAAATTTTCGACTACTCGAGCTCTCTGGCCCGTTCGGTGCACATTTTTGAAAAAAGCTAGGGAGCTGCCCCTAGGTTCGGGGTGTCACAAAATGTTGAAAAGTGGTCGAAAAACCACTATCCAGAATCGGATGTAGAATCGTTAGACGAACTTAAAATTGTTCTACGACACCCATCTGCGACGTTTAGTATTCGAGATATGGCCCGTCCTAGGTCTGACCGAGCAATTTTTGTTCCGCGCACTGTGTGCACCGTACACTTTGATGTTTGTATGAAAAAGTACCCTACCTAGGGACGCGTAGAGCAAATTTGTACCCCCGGGAATGTTGTCGATTGACATTCTGGTTGCACTTTTCATCATCTAGGGTGCGTTCCTGACACGTTTTGAGGGGTTTTAGCAAAAAAAAATTTTTCGACTACTCGAGCTCTCTGGCCCGTTCGGTGCACATTTTTGAAAAAAGCTAGGGAGCTGCCCCTAGGTTCGGGGTGTCACAAAATGTTGAAAAGTGGTCGAAAAACCACTATCCAGAATCGGATGTAGAATCGTTAGACGAACTTAAAATTGTTTCTACGACACCCATCTGCGACGTTTTAGTATTCGAGATATGGCCCGTCCTAGGTCTGACCGAGCAATTTTTTGTTCCGCGCACTTTGTGCACCGTACACTTTGATGTTTGTATGAAAAAGTACCCTACCTAGGGACGCGTAGAGCAAATTTGTACCCCCGGGCATGTTGTCGATTGACGTTCTGGTTGCACTTTTCATCATCTAGGGTGCGTTCCTGACACGTTTTGAGGGGTTTTAGCAAAAAAAAAATTTTCGACTACTCGAGCTCTCTGGCCCGTTCGGTGCACATTTTTGAAAAAAGCTAGGGAGCTGCCCCTAGGTTCGGGGTGTCACAAAATGTTGAAAAGTGGTCGAAAAACCACTATCCAGAATCGGATGTAGAATCGTTAGACGAACTTAAAATTGTTCTACGACACCCATCTGCGGATATGGCCCGTCCTAGGTCTGACCGAGCAATTTTTGTTCCGCGCACTGTGTGCACCGTACACTTTGATGTTTGTATGAAAAAGTACCCTACCTAGGGACGCGTAGAGCAAATTTGTACCCCCGGGAATGTTGTCGATTGACATTCTGGTTGCACTTTTCATCATCTAGGGTGCGTTCCTGACACGTTTTTAGGGGTTTTAGCAAAAAAAAATTTTTCGACTACTCGAGCTCTCTGGCCCGTTCGGTGCACATTTTTGAAAAAAGCTAGGGAGCTGCCCCTAGGTTCGGGGTGTCACAAAATGTTGAAAAGTGGTCGAAAAACCACTATCCAGAATCGGATGTAGAATCGTTAGACGAACTTAAAATTGTTCTACGACACCCATCTGCGACGTTTAGTATTCGAGATATGGCCCGTCCTAGGTCTGACCGAGCAATTTTTGTTCCGCGCACTTTGTGCACCGTACACTTTGATGTTTGTATGAAAAAGTACCCTACCTAGGGACGCGTAGAGCAAATTTGTACCCCCGGGCATGTTGTCGATTGACGTTCTGGTTGCACTTTTCATCATCTAGGGTGCGTTCCTGACACGTTTTGAGGGGTTTTAGCAAAAAAAAAATTTTCGACTACTCGAGCTCTCTGGCCCGTTCGGTGCACATTTTTGAAAAAAGCTAGGGAGCTGCCCCTAGGTTCGGGGTGTCACAAAATGTTGAAAAGTGGTCGAAAAACCACTATCCAGAATCGGATGTAGAATCGTTAGACGAACTTAAAATTGTTCTACGACACCCATCTGCGACGTTTAGTATTCGAGATATGGCCCGTCCTAGGTCTGACCGAGCAATTTTTGTTCCGCGCACTTTGTGCACCGTACACTTTGATGTTTGTATGAAAAAGTACCCTACCTAGGGACGCGTAGAGCAAATTTGTACCCCCGGGCATGTTGTCGATTGACATTCTGGTTGCACTTTTCATCATCTAGGGTGCGTTCCTGACACGTTTTGAGGGGTTTTAGCAAAAAAAAAATTTTCGACTACTCGAGCTCTCTGGCCCGTTCGGTGCACATTTTTGAAAAAAGCTAGGGAGCTGCCCCTAGGTTCGGGGTGTCACAAAATGTTGAAAAGTGGTCGAAAAACCACTATCCAGAATCGGATGTAGAATCGTTAGACGAACTTAAAATTGTTCTACGACACCCATCTGCGACGTTTAGTATTCGAGATATGGCCCGTCCTAGGTCTGACCGAGCAATTTTTGTTCCGCGCACTTTGTGCACCGTACACTTTGATGTTTGTATGAAAAAGTACCCTACCTAGGGACGCGTAGAGCAAATTTGTACCCCCGGGCATGTTGTCGATTGACATTCTGGTTGCACTTTTCATCATCTAGGGTGCGTTCCTGACACGTTTTGAGGGGTTTTAGCAAAAAAAAAATTTTCGACTACTCGAGCTCTCTGGCCCGTTCGGTGCACATTTTTGAAAAAAGCTAGGGAGCTGCCCCTAGGTTCGGGGTGTCACAAAATGTTGAAAAGTGGTCGAAAAACCACTATCCAGAATCGGATGTAGAATCGTTAGACGAACTTAAAATTGTTCTACGACACCCATCTGCGACGTTTAGTATTCGAGATATGGCCCGTCCTAGGTCTGACCGAGCAATTTTTGTTCCGCGCACTGTGTGCACCGTACACTTTGATGTTTGTATGAAAAAGTACCCTACCTAGGGACGCGTAGAGCAAATTTGTACCCCCGGGCATGTTGTCGATTGACATTCTGGTTGCACTTTTCATCATCTAGGGTGCGTTCCTGACACGTTTTGAGGGGTTTTAGCAAAAAAAAAAATTTTCGACTACTCGAGCTCTCTGGCCCGTTCGGTGCACATTTTTGAAAAAAGCTAGGGAGCTGCCCCTAGGTTCGGGGTGTCACAAAATGTTGAAAAGTGGTCGAAAAACCACTATCCAGAATCGGATGTAGAATCGTTAGACGAACTTAAAATTGTTCTACGACACCCATCTGCGACGTTTAGTATTCGAGATATAGCACTTTGTAGGTCTGACCGAGCAATTTTGTACTGAAATGTATGGTGAACATGTAATTCATTAAATAACATTGACTTGCATCGTGCCCTACTTCATCGGCACAGCTGTTATTGACTATCTTTAGTGGAAATGGATTGAGTTTGACCATTTTAAGCCCATTTCCTATGCCGTGCACCAACATTGTGTACCGATCAGGGAAAGTACGCTACGTACGCGTTCATGGATGTCGATGTTGGTACAAGTTGCCTTTCGGGATAGCCGTGCACCAAAACTGTGTACCGATCAGGGAAAGTACAAGACGGAGGGTGCAGCTCGAGCGTACGCGTTCATAGATGTCGATGTTGGTACACTTGCACCAAAATTGTGTACCAATCAGGGAAAGTACAACACGGAGGGCGCAGCCCGGGCGTACGCAATCATGGATGTCCATGTTGATACAATCTACGTGTACGTACCTAGTTTTTGTAGGAAAAGTTGCAATTAAGTGCTTGCATGCTTAAAATGCTCATCTCAACCGGTCACCTTTTGGCCTGCCCTTTTATAACAGAAACCTAGAAAGATACTCGAGATTTTTGTGTTTTTCCATTCGCCCGGGACGACGAAATGAGCTATGTGCACATCGTGCAGAAAATTGTCTTCGCCACGCATGTTTTTGTCCATCCACTCATATAATCACCCGCATTTGTGTTCAACACGGACGGCGCAGCCCGAGCGAACGCGTTAATGTTTATGTTTGTACACACTGCTTGTACGATTCTAGGATTTGGTAATTGCGTCACAGTGCCCGACCGTCGCGGACACCATTCTTGGACAGAAGTCCTAGTACGTAGAGTACTTTCCCTAGGTATGTGCTCGTTCGTGACTATCGTTACGTGCTTACGGACACGCTTGGGTATGTTTACCATACAAGGTTTACTAGGGAAACCTGGGAAGGACGCTTGCCCTCCCGTCGCGGACACCATTCTTGGAAAGAAGTCCTAGTACGTAGCGTTCCTTATTTTACTTGATCAGTTTGTAATGCATTCGCTTTGTTCCATCGACTTCTGCTACTGCTCACTAAGGGGTGTTCGTTTGCGATGTGTACGATAAGCAACTGTCTATCGTAACCAGCAGTTAATCAACACTTTTTACCCAAGTCATAGCAACATAGAGTACTTTTCCTAATCGGTACACAATTTTGGTGCACCTCTAACCTCGCCGGCACTTTATCGTTACGTTTTGTGCACAACCTAGGGACGTGGTGTAAGTTTCATGATTTTTATGTTTGATTTGGTTTATTATGATTGAAAAATACGCTACGTCCCAGAAATTGGAGCTCGACTACTTCCTCCATGTGGCGAAAAAAGTTACTGGGCAACGCCTAGCTTATGCCCCATTTGTACTTCAATTTTCATTATCAGGTTTGAAAAATACGCTAAGTCCCAGAAATCTGAACTCGAATACTTTTGCCACGTGGC
>NW_026902562.1:20000-25000 GCF_943734735.2 Anopheles gambiae | reverse complement strand
TTTCTTGTCCTCTTCGAGTGACGGGCCTCTAAGCGGGGTTGTATGCCGGTACGACACATCGACTGGTACATTGCACGCACTAACGATCTCTCTGCACTGCATGGAACTCATGCGTAACCACCGTGACGGGAGACTTTGCTAGTACGCACGATACTCTGCGCATGTGTACATGCTTTACAACCCAGCCAACTTGAGCACCTAGGGGAAGTTGTGATGCCATCTGAACACCCACCGACTGATGCATTGAACGGCTAAAGTTGACCTTCAATCCGAACTGGCACTCTGCGGCGTGGAGGCAGTTGCGCGACCACTCCTATCCCAAACCAACAAAGCAAGGTGTATCCTACGTGCTCGGTACAAGCACACCACGACGGGACACATTGAACGGTTCAGCGATCTCTCTGCACTAGTGGAAGAACTCCAACGTGATACGGGAGACTTTGCTACAGCGGCTTCTCTGCACTTCTGGGCTACCACCTTGTGACGGGAGACATTGCTAGCGGTCACTCTGCACTAGTGATGGTACACCACCGTGATACGGGAGACATTGCTAACGGCCACTCTGCACAGGTGCCAATACCACCTTGTGACGGGAAACATTGCTAGGAACCGATCGGCATCTCTGCGCGATTACTTGACGCACACCCAACTAAGTCAACTGTTGGACTTTTTCGTAATCACGGCGGGACACATTGAACGAGCTCTAACGGATCTCTGCACGCATGGAACATGGTGGCGGGAATCATTGCTAGAACCGAACGGCGCCTCTGCGCGATGTACAAACAAGCTCAACAGGAACCTCGTATCGGCTGCCGAGCCGGAGCCCGAACAACTTGGACTTTCACCTCTAATTTATATCAACTCACCACTCCCCGAGGGATCCGCAGAATTGCTTCTGGGTCCCGTATCGTTATTTGCGATTCGTGTTTGCATTACACTACATTGAACTATTCCAACTTGTTTATCCGCATGGCGAACATTTGCTGCATTGAACATTTAAGTTCCACTTCGCTCTCCCCTACGTGGGTCTGAGCTTCGCTCTCAGGGAAAAAATATGCCACATTTGGTAGGGAAACCCGGTTTCATCACGCTATGTGCCCTGCACCACCAGCTTAGCGTGAATGCTTCGAGTTTCCCTAAGAAGTTCGATTGGTCTTGCAGAGTTTAAAGACAACGAAGCTTAGTTTCAAGCAATGATTTAATATACGCGTATTAAAAACCCTTAACTGTTACAACTTTTATGCTTGAAACCATCGCAACGAAGTCTTTGGGTCCGTAGACCCGTGATGTACTGCTCCAGGAAACGTTTTGAAAGAGTGGAAACTCAAAATCATAGGTTAAGATCATCGGCAGAACCCACCAGACACCACTTTTGCTTCATAAGTTCGGCCTATAGTCATATGACGATTTTCATCGGGGAGGGGACGTATGACCCAAACGGGGGCTTATATGACCCACGGACACTGCAAACCATGCTCCTACGACTAAATAGAGGTTAAAACTACGATTTGGTGAAATCTTCATTTTTGACCTCGAAGCAAGGTACCTTCCCTATAGTAGGCAATGAGTAAATGATCATAATCCCAGGAGGGCAAAAAATGGGAACCCGAGAGGAAAGCGCTGTTGGCGCGCCTAAGCTAGTGGCCCGTAGAGTAAAAAGGGTACCCCCAACAAAGTTGTCGTTTGACGTTCGGTTGCACTTTTTATCATCTAAAATCAGTTTTCTACACGTTTTGAGGGGTTTAAGCAAAAAAAAAAATTTCGACTACTCGAGCTCTCTGGCCCGTTCGGTGCACATTTTTGAAAAAAGCTAGGGAGCTGCCCCTAGGTTCGGGGTGTCACAAAATGTTGAAAAGTGGTCGAAAAACCACTATCCAGAATCGGATGTAGAATCATTAGACGAACTTAAAATTGTTCTACGACACCCATCTGCGACGTTTAGTATTCGAGTTATGGCCCGTACCAGGTCTGACCGAGCAATTTTTGTTCCGCGCACTTTGTGCACCGTACACGTTGATGTTTGTATGAAAAAGTACCCTACCTAGGGACGCGTATAGCAAATTTGTACCCCCGGGCATGTTGTCGATTGACATTCTGGTTGCACTTTTCATCATCTAGGGTGCGTTCCTGACACGTTTTGAGGGGTTTTAGCAAAAAAAAAATTTTCGACTACTCGAGCTCTCTGGCCCGTTCGGTGCACATTTTTGAAAAAAGCTAGGGAGCTGCCCCTAGGTTCGGGGTGTCACAAAATGTTGAAAAGTGGTTGAAAAACCACTATCCAGAATCGGATGTAGAATCATTAGACGAACTTAAAATTGTTCTACGACACCCATCTGCGACGTTTAGTATTCGAGTTATGGCCCGTACCAGGTCTGACCGAGCAATTTTTGTTCCGCGCACTTTGTGCACCGTACACGTTGATGTTTGTATGAAAAAGTACCCTACCTAGGGACGCGTAGAGCAAATTTGTACCCCCGGGCATGTTGTCGATTGACATTCTGGTTTCACTTTTCATCATCTAGGGTGCGTTCCTGACACGTTTTGAGGGGTTTTAGCAAAAAAAAAATTTTCGACTACTCGAGCTCTCTGGCCCGTTCGGTGCACATTTTTGAAAAAAGCTAGGGAGCTGCCCCTAGGTTCGGGGTGTCACAAAATGTTGAAAAGTGGTCGAAAAACCACTATCCAGAATCGGATGTAGAATCATTAGACGAACTTAAAATTGTTCTACGACACCCATCTGCGACGTTTAGTATTCGAGTTATGGCCCGTACCAGGTCTGACCGAGCAATTTTTGTTCCGCGCACTTTGTGCACCGTACACGTTGATGTTTGTATGAAAAAGTACCCTACCTAGGGACGCGTATAGCAAATTTGTACCCCAGGGCATGTTGTCGATTGACATTCTGGTTGCACTTTTCATCATCTAGGGTGCGTTCCTGACACGTTTTGAGGGGTTTTAGCAAAAAAAAAAAATTTCGACTACTCGAGCTCTCTGGCCCGTTCGGTGCACATTTTTGAAAAAAGCTAGGGAGCTGCCCCTAGGTTCGGGGTGTCACAAAATGTTGAAAAGTGGTCGAAAAACCACTATCCAGAATCGGATGTAGAATCATTAGACGAACTTAAAATTGTTCTACGACACCCATCTGCGACGTTTAGTATTCGAGATATATAACACTTTGTAGGTCTGACCGAGCAATTTTTGTTCCGCGCACTTTGTGCACCGTACACTTTGATGTTTGTATGAAAAAGTACCCTACCTAGGGACGCGTAGAGCAAATTTGTACCCCCGGGCATGTTGTCGATTGACATTCTGGTTGCACTTTTCATCATCTAGGGTGCGTTCCTGACACGTTTTGAGGGGTTTTAGCAAAAAAAAAATTTTCGACTACTCGAGCTCTCTGGCCCGTTCGGTGCACATTTTTGAAAAAAGCTAGGGAGCTGCCCCTAGGTTCGGGGTGTCACAAAATGTTGAAAAGTGGTCGAAAAACCACTATCCAGAATCGGATGTAGAATCATTAGACGAACTTAAAATTGTTCTACGACACCCATCTGCGACGTTTAGTATTCGAGATATATAACACTTTGTAGGTCTGACCGAGCAATTTTTGTTCCGCGCACTTTGTGCACCGTACACTTTGATGTTTGTATGAAAAAGTACCCTACCTAGGGACGCGTAGAGCAAATTTGTACCCCCGGGCATGTTGTCGATTGACATTCTGGTTGCACTTTTCATCATCTAGGGTGCGTTCCTGACACGTTTTGAGGGGTTTTAGCAAAAAAAAAATTTTCGACTACTCGAGCTCTCTGGCCCGTTCGGTGCACATTTTTGAAAAAAGCTAGGGAGCTGCCCCTAGGTTCGGGGTGTCACAAAATGTTGAAAAGTGGTCGAAAAACCACTATCCAGAATCGGATGTAGAATCATTAGACGAACTTAAAATTGTTCTACGACACCCATCTGCGACGTTTAGTATTCGAGATATAGCACTTTGTAGGTCTGACCGAGCAATTTTGTACTAAAATGTATGGTGAACATGTAATTCATTAAATAACATTGACTTGCATCGTGCCCTACTTCATCGGCACAGCTGTTATTGACTATCTTTAGTGGAAATGGATTGAGTTTGACCATTTTAAGCCCATTTCCTATGCCGTGCACCAACATTGTGTACCGATCAGGGAAAGTACGCTACGTACGCGTTCATGGATGTCGATGTTGGTACAAGTTGCCGGTCGGGATAGCCGTGCACCAAAACTGTGTACCGATCAGGGAAAGTACAAGACGGAGGGTGCAGCTCGAGCGTACGCGTTCATAGATGTCCATGTTGGTACACTTGCACCAAAATTGTGTACCAATCAGGGAAAGTACAACACGGAGGGCGCAGCCCGGGCGTACGCGATCATGGATGTCCATGTTGATACAATCTACGTGTACGTTCTTAGTTTTTGTATCAAAAGTTGCAATTAAGTGCTTGTATGCTTAAAATGCTTATCTCAACCGGTCACCTTTTGGCCTGTCCTTTTATAACAGAAACCTAGAAAGATACTCGATATTTTTGTGTTGTTCCATTAGCCCGGGACGACGAAATGAGCTATGTGCACATCGTGCAGAAAACTGTCTTCGCCACGCATGTTTTTGTCTATCCACTCATATAATCACCCACATTTGTGTTCAACACGGACGGCGCAGCCCGAGCGAACGCGTTAATGTTTATGTTTGTACACACTGCTTGTACGATTCTAGGATTTGGTAATTGCGTCACAGTGCCCGACCGTCGCGGACACCATTCTTGGACAGAAGTCCTAGTACGTAGAGTACTTTCCCTAGGTATGTGCTCGTTCGTGACTATCGTTGCGTGCTTACGGACACGCTTGGGTATGTTTACCATACAAGGTTTACTAGGGAAACCTGGGAAGGACGCTTGCCCTCCCGTCGCGGACACCATTCTTGGAAAGAAGTCCTAGTACGTAGCGTTCCTTATTTTACTTGATCAGTTTGTAATG
>NW_026902562.1:12500-15000 GCF_943734735.2 Anopheles gambiae | reverse complement strand
CGGTCCATCTGTGGTATCATACATCAGCACACGATTCCTAAAATAATCACCAATGATATCATAAAGATATTTAGGAGTGTTAATTCTCTGTAAAGCATTTGCAATCGCCAACCACGAAGCACTGTTGAAAGCATTAGTAACATCTAATGTAACAACTGCACAATACCTTCCACTGTATCTGTTTCTACTTCTAGCTACCGAAACAATGTCCACTACCCGTTTAATCGCATCAACTGTAGATCGACGACTTCTGAAACCAAATTGGTCGTCAGACAGTCCGTTGACCTCCTCGATGTGTGCATTTAACCGTTGCACTATGATGCGTTCTAAACCTTTGCCTGCCCCGTCTAGTAGACAAATGGGGCGAACTGAACCCGGTTCCCCTGGTGGTTTGTTCGGCTTCGGTATTAACACCAACCTCTGCCTTTTCCACTCATCGGGGAACTTCGCGTTCTCTAAACAGCCTTGGTAAACCCTGCAAAATGCATCGGTTGCAGTCAACATACCAACTTTCAGCGCCTCATTCGGGATACCATCTGGTCCCGGCGCCTTCTTGTTGGGTAGTCTCCTGGCAACCGCAAGAATCTCATCATTAGTTACCCTTTCAAACTCTCGTGGCTGATCGATACGATATTCAGGCCACACCGTGTTTGGGTGAGTAGGAAAAAGCTCGCTCACCACTTCTCTAAACTCGTCCAATGTCATGGTTCGGGGTCCAATCGAACCCTCGGCCACTTTCTTGAACGTATGATATACAATACCAAATGATGCGTTGTTCGCTGTTCCCAGGAACTCTTTCCACTTCCTCTGTCGGGTATGCTTGATCAATCGCTTGAGGGCATTCCGTGCCACCTTGAACTCGTCCCTAAAAGAAGAATAGAGATCAGTATTGAATGCTCTTTGCGCTAATCGATCGCGGTGTTTGCACTCTTTGCGAAGTGCCTCGATCTCTAGCGTCCACCAAAATGCACTCTTGTTAGGAGTGTACCTCTTACGCTTAGTCATCGTCGCATTACACGCCGTGACAAGTATACGCATTAAATCTTCGCTTGTTGTGACCTCGGTCTCAAAAGCGGCTTGCATCATAACTTCAAATATATCTTTGCTAAAATACTTGATGCTCCATCCCGTTATGGGTCGGGACAAGTTACGCACGCTTTGCGTCTCAAGATCTATTCGTATTGCACGATGATCAGAGTTCATATAGCTAGATAACACCTCCCACTTAAATGATCTTGCAACTGTTCTGCTCGCAAAAGTAAGATCAACTACTGACGTGCGCCCTGGTCCAACATAAGTTGGGGTGCTGCCGTCGTTCAATAAAATTGCGTCAATCTGCGCAAAGGTTGATAAGACCAACTCACCTCTTCGTTTCTGGATTTCTCCACGCTCGCCAAGTTGGTTGTTCCAACTTGCTGACCAAGCGTTGAAGTCCCCCCCGATAACGAATTTGTGGATACCGGTTACGGCCATTACCGTGTTATCCAACATGTTCTGGAACTCTTCCATACTAAATCTAGGTGGCGCGTAAACGCTAACCACTCGCATATCGCCTATGTCAACTATCATTAAACCCTTCAGAGCCTTACTGACTACCTTAACTGGTAAGTCCGCGTTAACCACTACCGCTGCTGTGTTATCGTCATTGCGTAACACTTTGACGTTGGTTGTTGCCAGATACGGATCTGCAATCAACACTATTTCCGCAGATTCTTCCCTAATCGTTTGCCACATTAACTGAAATGCAGCATAACAATGATTCTGGTTATGTTGTAGCAACCTAACCATTATGATCTAATCGTTCGCCTACGGGGACACATGTAACTGCCCGTTGCGTGAGGGTTCTGTGACCTCGTACCGCAATCCAAACACTTAACAGAGTTGGTACAAGCTTGCTTCTTGTGTCCACTCAAACCGCATTTCCAGCACAGATTACTTCTGTCTGGTTCCCTACAATGGTAGCTCGTATGGCCTACCTTCCAACACTTATAGCATTTCTGCTCTTCCATAACCTCGCGGATATGGCATATCGACCAACCAACTTTCAGCTTTCCCAAATTCAGGAAGCTTTGAAAGTCTGGCAGCGATACGTTGATCCGTGCCCACTGCGTACCGGCCGCGCGGCCTTTCTTCATTTTGATACGATCTATTTCGATCTCGATGTTGAGCTGTGCTTTGACAGACTCCGCAACCTCCTCAGGGGTGGTAATTTCATCGAGATGCATGATCTCAATCATTTTAGAAGGAGCTAGCGTTCTCACTGACGCCTTGCCCTTCACCGCTTCCTTAACCTTTGGGGCAATTGCACTTGCAGAACTACCCTGCTTCAATTCTAGCAACATGCCTCCATTTTGGGCCCGTCGGACCTTAGAGATTGTCTCTCCAACCGATTTAAGAGCATCGGACTGCTTCATTTCCTTGAGCAATTTCGCCAGCTCCTCGGAAGTGCAGTCCGATATCAGCAGAGCCTCAGGCCGCTTCCTGGGCTTATTCTGCTTCT
>NW_026902562.1:0-5000 GCF_943734735.2 Anopheles gambiae | reverse complement strand
AACCGATCGGCATCTCTGCGCGATTACTTGACGCACACCCAACTAAGTCAACTGTTGGACTTTTTCGTAATCACGGCGGGACACATTGAACGAGCTCTAACGGATCTCTGCACGCATGGAACATGGTGGCGGGAATCATTGCTAGAACCGAACGGCGCCTCTGCGCGATGTACAAACAAGCTCAACAGGAACCTCGTATCGGCTGCCGAGCCGGAGCCCGAACAACTTGGACTTTCACCTCTAATTTATATCAACTCACCACTCCCCGAGGGATCCGCAGAATTGCTTCTGGGTCCCGTATCGTTATTTGCGATTCGTGTTTGCATTACACTACATTGAACTATTCCAACTTGTTTATCCGCATGGCGAACATTTGCTGCATTGAACATTTAAGTTCCACTTCGCTCTCCCCTACGTGGGTCTGAGCTTCGCTCTCAGGGAAAAAATATGCCACATTTGGTAGGGAAACCCGGTTTCATCACGCTATGTGCCCTGCACCACCAGCTTAGCGTGAATGCTTCGAGTTTCCCTAAGAAGTTCGATTGGTCTTGCAGAGTTTAAAGACAACGAAGCTTAGTTTCAAGCAATGATTTAATATACGCGTATTAAAAACCCTTAACTGTTACAACTTTTATGCTTGAAACCATCGCAACGAAGTCTTTGGGTCCGTAGACCCGTGATGTACTGCTCCAGGAAACGTTTTGAAAGAGTGGAAACTCAAAATCATAGGTTAAGATCATCGGCAGAACCCACCAGACACCACTTTTGCTTCATAAGTTCGGCCTATAGTCATATGACGATTTTCATCGGGGAGGGGACGTATGACCCAAACGGGGGCTTATATGACCCACGGACACTGCAAACCATGCTCCTACGACTAAATAGAGGTTAAAACTACGATTTGGTGAAATCTTCATTTTTGACCTCGAAGCAAGGTACCTTCCCTATAGTAGGCAATGAGTAAATGATCATAATCCCAGGAGGGCAAAAAATGGGAACCCGAGAGGAAAGCGCTGTTGGCGCGCCTAAGCTAGTGGCCCGTAGAGTAAAAAGGGTACCCCCAACAAAGTTGTCGTTTGACGTTCTGGTTGCACTTTTTATCATCTAAAATCAGTTTTCTACACGTTTTGAGGGGTTTAAGCAAAAAAAAAAATTTCGACTACTCGAGCTCTCTGGCCCGTTCGGTGCACATTTTTGAAAAAAGCTAGGGAGCTGCCCCTAGGTTCGGGGTGTCACAAAATGTTGAAAAGTGGTCGAAAAACCACTATCCAGAATCGGATGTAGAATCATTAGACGAACTTAAAATTGTTCTACGACACCCATCTGCGACGTTTAGTATTCGAGTTATGGCCCGTACCAGGTCTGACCGAGCAATTTTTGTTCCGCGCACTTTGTGCACCGTACACGTTGATGTTTGTATGAAAAAGTACCCTACCTAGGGACGCGTATAGCAAATTTGTACCCCCGGGCATGTTGTCGATTGACATTCTGGTTGCACTTTTCATCATCTAGGGTGCGTTCCTGACACGTTTTGAGGGGTTTTAGCAAAAAAAAAATTTTCGACTACTCGAGCTCTCTGGCCCGTTCGGTGCACATTTTTGAAAAAAGCTAGGGAGCTGCCCCTAGGTTCGGGGTGTCACAAAATGTTGAAAAGTGGTCGAAAAACCACTATCCAGAATCGGATGTAGAATCATTAGACGAACTTAAAATTGTTCTACGACACCCATCTGCGACGTTTAGTATTCGAGTTATGGCCCGTACCAGGTCTGACCGAGCAATTTTTGTTCCGCGCACTTTGTGCACCGTACACGTTGATGTTTGTATGAAAAAGTACCCTACCTAGGGACGCGTAGAGCAAATTTGTACCCCCGGGCATGTTGTCGATTGACATTCTGGTTGCACTTTTCAT
The DNA here is from genome assembly GCF_943734735.2 of Anopheles gambiae. NCBI lineage: Eukaryota > Metazoa > Arthropoda > Insecta > Diptera > Culicidae > Anopheles > Anopheles gambiae. The sequence continues at coordinate 3,091 of NW_026902562.1, read as the reverse complement.
CATCTAGGGTGCGTTCCTGACACGTTTTGAGGGGTTTTAGCAAAAAAAAAATTTTCGACTACTCGAGCTCTCTGGCCCGTTCGGTGCACATTTTTGAAAAAAGCTAGGGAGCTGCCCCTAGGTTCGGGGTGTCACAAAATGTTGAAAAGTGGTCGAAAAACCACTATCCAGAATCGGATGTAGAATCATTAGACGAACTTAAAATTGTTCTACGACACCCATCTGCGACGTTTAGTATTCGAGTTATGGCCCGTACCAGGTCTGACCGAGCAATTTTTGTTCCGCGCACTTTGTGCACCGTACACTTTGATGTTTGTATGAAAAAGTACCCTACCTAGGGACGCGTAGAGCAAATTTGTACCCCCGGGCATGTTGTCGATTGACATTCTGGTTGCACTTTTCATCATCTAGGGTGCGTTCCTGACACGTTTTGAGGGGTTTTAGCAAAAAAAAAATTTTCGACTACTCGAGCTCTCTGGCCCGTTCGGTGCACATTTTTGAAAAAAGCTAGGGAGCTGCCCCTAGGTTCGGGGTGTCACAAAATGTTGAAAAGTGGTCGAAAAACCACTATCCAGAATCGGATGTAGAATCATTAGACGAACTTAAAATTGTTCTACGACACCCATCTGCGACGTTTAGTATTCGAGATATAGCACTTTGTAGGTCTGACCGAGCAATTTTGTACTAAAATGTATGGTGAACATGTAATTCATTAAATAACATTGACTTGCATCGTGCCCTACTTCATCGGCACAGCTGTTATTGACTATCTTTAGTGGAAATGGATTGAGTTTGACCATTTTAAGCCCATTTCCTATGCCGTGCACCAACATTGTGTACCGATCAGGGAAAGTACGCTACGTACGCGTTCATGGATGTCGATGTTGGTACAAGTTGCCGGTCGGGATAGCCGTGCACCAAAACTGTGTACCGATCAGGGAAAGTACAAGACGGAGGGTGCAGCTCGAGCGTACGCGTTCATAGATGTCCATGTTGGTACACTTGCACCAAAATTGTGTACCAATCAGGGAAAGTACAACACGGAGGGCGCAGCCCGGGCGTACGCGATCATGGATGTCCATGTTGATACAATCTACGTGTACGTTCTTAGTTTTTGTATCAAAAGTTGCAATTAAGTGCTTGTATGCTTAAAATGCTTATCTCAACCGGTCACCTTTTGGCCTGTCCTTTTATAACAGAAACCTAGAAAGATACTCGATATTTTTGTGTTGTTCCATTAGCCCGGGACGACGAAATGAGCTATGTGCACATCGTGCAGAAAACTGTCTTCGCCACGCATGTTTTTTGTCTATCCACTCATATAATCACCCACATTTGTGTTCAACACGGACGGCGCAGCCCGAGCGAACGCGTTAATGTTTATGTTTGTACACACTGCTTGTACGATTCTAGGATTTGGTAATTGCGTCACAGTGCCCGACCGTCGCGGACACCATTCTTGGACAGAAGTCCTAGTACGTAGAGTACTTTCCCTAGGTATGTGCTCGTTCGTGACTATCGTTGCGTGCTTACGGACACGCTTGGGTATGTTTACCATACAAGGTTTACTAGGGAAACCTGGGAAGGACGCTTGCCCTCCCGTCGCGGACACCATTCTTGGAAAGAAGTCCTAGTACGTAGCGTTCCTTATTTTACTTGATCAGTTTGTAATGCATTCGCTTTGTTCCATCGACTTCTGCTACTGCTCACTAAGGGGTGTTCGTTTGCGATGTGTACGATAAGCAACTGTCTATCCTAACCAGCAGTTAATCAACACTTTTCACCCAAGTCATAGGAACATAGAGTACTTTTCCTAATCGGTACACAATTTTGGTGCACCTCTAACCTGGCCGGCACTTTATCGTTACGTTTTGTGCATAACCTAGGGACGTGGTGTAAGTTTCATGATTTTTATGTTTGATTCGGTTTATTATGATTGAAAACTACGCTACGTCCCAGAAATTTGAACTCGACTACTTCCTCCATGTGGCGCCAAAAGCTACTGGGCAACGCCTAGCTAATGCCCCATTTGTACTTCAATTTGCATAATCAATTTTGAAAAATACGCTAAGTCCCAGAAATCTGAACTCGAATACTTTTGCCACGTGGCGCAAAAAAGCTACTGAGAAACGCCTAGCCTTTTACCCATTTATAATTTAGTTTTCGTTATTAGTTTTGAACAATACGCAAAGTTCCAAGAATCTGAACTCGAATACTTTTTACATGTGCCGCCAAAAGCTACTGAGCAACGCCTAGGTTGATACATTTTTGGTACATGGAGTGTATGCATGCAGGATTACTGCCGTGCTGGACCGAAAAATCGAACTTGCTACTAGAACGTAAAGTAATTCCCCTAGATAGGTGCTTTTGCATACCCTCTGATCGACCACCATGCAACACGCGTAGCGACACGCGTAGCTAGGCTTGCCCAACCAAATTTCCTACTATAGCACCAAATTGCACACTTTCAGGGGTATAATTTGGTACCGTGTACCGTGCATGGTACAAGTATCAGCAGCTCGTGCAATTTATTTTGCATCGTGTTGCGGTTGCTGGTGCGTCGGGATAGGAGTATTTCGAGACTTTCGCCAAGCGTTGGTGCCATTTGGGGATAATTAATGTTCTAGCCACAATAAACGTGCCACATAATGCCAATAAGGAAAAAGCCGTTTTCTAGGGACTTCCAGTCAAAATGTTTGCCATCAGCGCTTTCCTGTCGAGTTCAGGATCTGGGACTTAGCGTTTTTTTTTCACGATCCAATCCAACGACCAGATCGTGAATAAACAATTCATACAACAGTGCATCCCTTTAGAGAAGGAAAAAGCCGAATTCTAGGGAGCTCCAGTCCAAAAGGTTGTCATCAGCGCTCTCCTCTCGAGTTCAAGATTTGGGACTTAGCGTTTTTTTCGCGATCCAGCCAAAAGACCAGATCGTGAAATAAACAATTAATATAACTGTACTAGTACATCCCTTCAACTGAAGCAAGTGCACCATACATGACCCGTACGCCAATCATCCATGCACATGACACGTCAACTAAGTCAACACATGATACAACTTGGACAACTGACGGGTAAGTAGGTCATCTCG
>NW_026902561.1:25000-30010 GCF_943734735.2 Anopheles gambiae | reverse complement strand
ATATCTCGAATACTAAACGTCGCAGATGGGTGTCGTAGAACAATTTTAAGTTCGTCTAACGATTCTACATCCGATTCTGGATAGTGGTTTTTCGACCACTTTTCAACATTTTGTGACACCCCGAACCTAGGGGCAGCTCCCTAGCTTTTTTCAAAAATGTGCACCGAACGGGCCAGAGAGCTCGAGTAGTCGAAAATTTTTTTTTTGCTAAAACCCCTCAAAACGTGTCAGGAACGCACCCTAGATGATGAAAAGTGCAACCAGAATGTCAATCGACAACATGCCCGGGGTACAAATTTGCTCTACGCGTCCCTAGGTAGGGTACTTTTTCATACAAACATCAAAGTGTACGGTGCACACAGTGCGCGGAACAAAAATTGCTCGGTCAGACCTAGGACGGGCCATATCTCGAATACTAAACGTCGCAGATGGGTGTCGTAGAACAATTTTAAGTTCGTCTAACGATTCTACATCCGATTCTGGATAGTGGTTTTTCGACCACTTTTCAACATTTTGTGACACCCCGAACCTAGGGGCAGCTCCCTAGCTTTTTTCAAAAATGTGCACCGAACGGGCCAGAGAGCTCGAGTAGTCGAAAATTTTTTTTTTGCTAAAAACCCCTCAAAACGTGTCAGGAACGCACCCTAGATGATGAAAAGTGCAACCAGAATGTCAATCGACAACATGCCCGGGGGTACAAATTTGCTCTACGCGTCCCTAGGTAGGGTACTTTTTCATACAAACATCAAAGTGTACGGTGCACAAAGTGCGCGGAACAAAAATTGCTCGGTCAGACCTAGGACGGGCCATATCTCGAATACTAAACGTCGCAGATGGGTGTCGTAGAACAATTTTAAGTTCGTCTAACGATTCTACATCCGATTCTGGATAGTGGTTTTTCGACCACTTTTCAACATTTTGTGACACCCCGAACCTAGGGGCAGCTCCCTAGCTTTTTTCAAAAATGTGCACCGAACGGGCCAGAGAGCTCGAGTAGTCGAAAATTTTTTTTTTGCTAAAACCCCTCAAAACGTGTCAGGGAACGCACCCTAGATGATGAAAAGTGCAACCAGAATGTCAATCGACAACATGCCGGGGTACAAATTTGCTCTACGCGTCCCTAGGTAGGGTACTTTTTCATACAAACATCAAAGTGTACGGTGCACAAAGTGCGCGGAACAAAAATTGCTCGGTCAGACCTAGGACGGGCCATATCTCGAATACTAAACGTCGCAGATGGGTGTCGTAGAACAATTTTAAGTTCGTCTAACGATTCTACATCCGATTCTGGATAGTGGTTTTTCGACCACTTTTCAACATTTTGTGACAACCCGAACCTAGGGGCAGCTCCCTAGCTTTTTTCAAAAATGTGCACCGAACGGGCCAGAGAGCTCGAGTAGTCGAAAATTTTTTTTTTGCTAAAACCCCTCAAAACGTGTCAGGAACGCACCCTAGATGATGAAAAGTGCAACCAGAACGTCAATCGACAACATGCCCGGGGGTACAAATTTGCTCTACGCGTCCCTAGGTAGGGTACTTTTTCATACAAACATCAAAGTGTACGGTGCACAAAGTGCGCGGAACAAAAATTGCTCGGTCAGACCTAGGACGGGCCATATCTCGAATACTAAACGTCGCAGATGGGTGTCGTAGAACAATTTTAAGTTCGTCTAACGATTCTACATCCGATTCTGGATAGTGGTTTTTCGACCACTTTTCAACATTTTGTGACACCCCGAACCTAGGGGCAGCTCCCTAGCTTTTTTCAAAAATGTGCACCGAACGGGCCAGAGAGCTCGAGTAGTCGAAAAATTTTTTTTTTGCTAAACCCCTAAAAACGTGTCAGGAACGCACCCTAGATGATGAAAAGTGCAACCAGAATGTCAATCGACAACATTCCCGGGGGTACAAATTTGCTCTACGCGTCCCTAGGTAGGGTACTTTTTCATACAAACATCAAAGTGTACGGTGCACACAGTGCGCGGAACAAAAATTGCTCGGTCAGACCTAGGACGGGCCATATCTCGAATACTAAACGTCGCAGATGGGTGTCGTAGAACAATTTTAAGTTCGTCTAACGATTCTACATCCGATTCTGGATAGTGGTTTTTCGACCACTTTTCAACATTTTGTGACACCCCGAACCTAGGGGCAGCTCCCTAGCTTTTTCAAAAATGTGCACCGAACGGGCCAGAGAGCTCGAGTAGTCGAAAATTTTTTTTTTGCTAAAACCCCTCAAAACGTGTCAGGAACGCACCCTAGATGATGAAAAGTGCAACCAGAACGTCAATCGACAACATGCCCGGGGGTACAAATTTGCTCTACGCGTCCCTAGGTAGGGTACTTTTTCATACAAACATCAAAGTGTACGGTGCACAAAGTGCGCGGAACAAAAATTGCTCGGTCAGACCTAGGACGGGCCATATCTCGAATACTAAACGTCGCAGATGGGTGTCGTAGAACAATTTTAAGTTCGTCTAACGATTCTACATCCGATTCTGGATAGTGGTTTTTCGACCACTTTTCAACATTTTGTGACACCCCGAACCTAGGGGCAGCTCCCTAGCTTTTTTCAAAAAATGTGCACCGAACGGGCCAGAGAGCTCGAGTAGTCGAAAAATTTTTTTTTGCTAAAACCCCTCAAAACGTGTCAGGAACGCACCCTAGATGATGAAAAGTGCAACCAGAATGTCAATCGACAACATTCCCGGGGGTACAAATTTGCTCTACGCGTCCCTAGGTAGGGTACTTTTTCATACAAACATCAAAGTGTACGGTGCACACAGTGCGCGGAACAAAAATTGCTCGGTCAGACCTAGGACGGGCCATATCTCGAATACTAAACGTCGCAGATGGGTGTCGTAGAACAATTTTAAGTTCGTCTAACGATTCTACATCCGATTCTGGATAGTGGTTTTTCGACCACTTTTCAACATTTTGTGACACCCCGAACCTAGGGGCAGCTCCCTAGCTTTTTTCAAAAATGTGCACCGAACGGGCCAGAGAGCTCGAGTAGTCGAAAATTTTTTTTTTGCTAAAACCCCTCAAAACGTGTCAGGAACGCACCCTAGATGATGAAAAGTGCAACCAGAACGTCAATCGACAACATGCCCGGGGGTACAAATTTGCTCTACGCGTCCCTAGGTAGGGTACTTTTTCATACAAACATCAAAGTGTACGGTGCACAAAGTGCGCGGAACAAAAATTGCTCGGTCAGACCTAGGACGGGCCATATCTCGAATACTAAACGTCGCAGATGGGTGTCGTAGAACAATTTTAAGTTCGTCTAACGATTCTACATCCGATTCGGATAGTGGTTTTTCGACCACTTTTCAACATTTTGTGACGCCCCGAACCTAGGGGCAGCTCCCTAGCTTTTTTCAAAAATGTGCACCGAACGGGCCAGAGAGCTCGAGTAGGCGAAAAATTTTTTTTTCCTAAAACCCCTCAAAACGTGTCAGGAACGCACCCTAGATGATGAAAAGTGCAACCAGAACGTCAAACGACAACTTTGTTGGGGGTACCCTTTTTACTCTACGGGCCACTAGCTTAGGCGCGCCAACAGCGCTTTCCTCTCGGGTTCCCATTTTTTGCCCTCCTGGGATTATGATCATTTACTCATTGCCTACTATAGGGAAGGTACCTTGCTCCGAGGTCAAAAATGAAGATTTCACCAAATCGTAGTTTTAACCTCTATTTAGTCGTAGGAGCATGGTTTGCAGTGTCCGTGGGTCATATAAGCCCCCGTTTGGGTCATACGTCCCCTCCCCGATGAAAATCGTCATATGACTATAGGCCGAACTTATGAAGCAAAAGTGGTGTCTGGTGAGTTCTGCCGATGATCTTAACCTATGATTTTGAGTTTCCACTCTTTCAAAACGTTTCCTGGAGCAGTACATCACGGGTCTACGGACCCAAAGACTTCGTTGCGATGGTTTCAAGCATAAAAGTTGTAACAGTTAAGGGTTTTTAATACGCGTATATTATATCATTGCTTGAAACTAAGCTTCGTTGTCTTTAAACTCTGCAAGACCAATCGAACTTCTTAGGGAAACTCGAAGCATTCACGCTAAGCTGGTGGTGCAGGGCACATAGCGTGATGAAACCGGGTTTCCCTAACCAATGTGGCATATTTTTTCCCTGAGAGTGAAGCTCAGACCCACGTAGGGGAGAGCGAAGTGGAACTTTAATGTTCAATGCAGCAAATGTTCGCCATGCGGATAAACAAGTTGGAATAGTTCAATGTAGTGTAATGCAAACACGAATCGCAAATAACGATACGGGACCCAGAAGCAATTCTGCGGATCCCTCGGGGAGTGGTGAGTTGATATAAATTAGAGGTGAAAGTCCAAGTTGTTCGAGCTCCGGCTCGGCAGCCGATACGAGGTTCCTGTTGAGCTTGTTTGTACATCGCGCAGAGGCGCCGTTCGGTTCTAGCAATGATTCCCGCCACCATGTTCCATGCGTGCAGAGATCCGTTAGAGCTCGTTCAATGTGTCCCGCCGTGATTACGAAAAAGTCCAACAGTTGACTTAGTTGGGTGTGCGTCAAGTAATCGCGCAGAGATGCCGATCGGTTCCTAGCAATGTTTCCCGTCACAAGGTGGTATTGGCACCTGTGCAGAGTGGCCGTTAGCAATGTCTCCCGTATCACGGTGGTGTACCATCACTAGTGCAGAGTGACCGCTAGCAATGTCTCCCGTCACAAGGTGGTAGCCCAGAAGTGCAGAGAAGCCGCTGTAGCAAAGTCTCCCGTATCACGTTGGAGTTCTTCCACTAGTGCAGAGAGATCGCTGAACCGTTCAATGTGTCCCGTCGTGGTGTGCTTGTACCGAGCACGTAGGATGCACCTTGCTTTGTTGGTTTGGGATAGGAGTGGTCGCGCAACTGCCTCCACGCCGCAGAGTGCCAGTTCGGATTGAAGGTCAACTTTAGCCGTTCAATGCATCAGTCGGTGGGTGTTCAGATGGCATCACAACTTCCCCTAGGTGCTCAAGTTGGCTGGGTTGTA
>NW_026902561.1:15000-17500 GCF_943734735.2 Anopheles gambiae | reverse complement strand
TGAATTTGGGAAAGCTGAAAGTTGGTTGGTCGATATGCCATATCCGTGAGGTAATGGAGGAGCAGAAATGCTTTAAGTGTTGGAAGGTAGGCCATACGAGCTACCATTGTAGGGAACCAGACAGAAGTAATCTGTGCTGGAAATGCGGTTTGAGTGGACACAAGAAGCAAGCTTGTACCAACTCTGTCAAGTGTTTGGATTGCGGTACGAGGTCACAGAACCTTCACGCAACGGGCAGTTATATGTGTCCTAGAAGGCGAACGATTAGATCATAATGGTTAGGTTGCTACAACATAACCAGAATCATTGTTATGCTGCATTTCAATTAATGTGGCAAACGATTAGGGAAGAATCTGCGGATATAGTGTTGATTGCAGATCCGTATCTGGCAACAACCAACGTCAAAGTGTTACGCAATGACGATAACACAGCAGCGGTAGTGGTTAACGCGGACTTACCAGTTAAGGTAGTCAGTAAGGCTCTGAAGGGTTTAATGATAGTTGACATAGGTGATATGCGAGTGGTTAGCGTTTACGCGCCACCTAGATTTAGTATGGAAGAGTTCCAGAACATGTTGGATAACACGGTAATGGCCGTAACCGGTATCCACAAATTCGTTATCGGGGGGGACTTCAACGCTTGGTCAGCAAGTTGGAACAACCAACTTGGCGAGCGTGGAGAAACCCAGAAACGAAGAGGTGAGTGGGTCTTATCAACCTTTGCGCAGATTGACGCAATTTTATTGAACGACGGCAGCACCCCAACTTATGTTGGACCAGGGCGTACGTCAGTAGTTGATCTTACTTTTGCGAGCAGAACAGTTGCAAGATCATTTCAGTGGGAGGTGTTATCTAGCTATATGAACTCTGATCATCGTGCAATACGAATAGATCTTGAGACGCAAAGCGTGCGTAACTTGTCCCGACCCATAACGGGATGGAGCATCAAGTATTTTAGCAAAGATATATTTGAAGTTATGATGCAAGCCGCTTTTGAGACCGAGGTCACAACAAGCGAAGACTTAATGCGTATACTTGTCACGGCGTGTAATGCGACGATGACTAAGCGTAAGAGGTACACTCCTAACAAGAGTGCATTTTGGTGGACGCTAGAGATCGAGGCACTTCGCAAAGAGTGCAAACACCGCGATCGATTAGCGCAAAGAGCATTCAATACTGATCTCTATTCTTCTTTTAGGGACGAGTTCAAGGTGGCACGGAATGCCCTCAAGCGATTGATCAAGCATACCCGACAGAGGAAGTGGAAAGAGTTCCTGGGAACAGCGAACAACGCATCATTTGGTATTGTATATCATACGTTCAAGAAAGTGGCCGAGGGTTCGATTGGACCCCGAACCATGACATTGGACGAGTTTAGGGAAGTGGTGAGCGAGCTTTTTCCTACTCACCCAAACACGGTGTGGCCTGAATATCGTATCGATCAGCCACGAGAGTTTGAAAGAATTACTAATGATGAGATTCTTGCGGTTGCCAGGAGACTACCTAACAAGAAGGCGCCGGGACCTGATGGTATCCCGAATGAGGCGCTGAAAGTTGGTATGTTGACTGCAACCGATGCATTTTGCAGGGTTTACCAAGGCTGTTTAGAGAACGCGAAGTTCCCCGATGAGTGGAAAAGGCAGAGGTTGGTGTTAATACCGAAGCCGAACAAACCACCAGGGGAACCGGGTTCGGTACGCCCCATTTGTCTATTAGACGGGGCAGGTAAAGGTCTAGAACGCATCATAGTGCAACGGTTAAATGCACACATCGAGGAGGTCAACGGACTGTCTGACGACCAATTTGGTTTCAGAAGTCGTCGATCAACGGTTGATGCGATTCAACGGGTAGTGGACATTGTTTCGGTAGCCAGAAGTAGAAACAGATACAGTGGACGGTATTGTGCAGTTGTTACATTAGATGTTACTAATGCTTTTAACAGTGCTTCATGGTTGGCGATTGCAAATGCATTACAGAGAATTAACACTCCTAAATATCTGTATGATATCATTGGTGATTATTTTAGGAATCGTGTGCTGATGTATGATACCACAGATGGACCGGCAGAGATTGCAGTCACATCGGGTGTACCTCAAGGCTCGGTACTTGGCCCAACGTTATGGAACCTCATGTACGACGGTGTCCTACGAGTTGCAATGGTGGAAGGTGCACGGATTATCGGCTATGCAGACGATATAGTGTTGTTGGTGGAAGGTAATTGTGTTGATGATATTGAAATTCTCGTTTCCAGCCAGATTCGCATCATCAACAGATGGATGACCGACAACGGATTAAAGATAGCCCCGACCAAGACCGAGTTTATTATGGTCAGTTCCCATCAGAGGATACAGCATGGGGCTATCAGGGTAGGTGATCACGTAGTACATTCGTCGCGCAGCTTAAAGTATTTGGGGATGGTCTTAGATGACCGCCTCGAGTACACTTCACACATCAGGTATGCGGTGGAGAGAGCGACGAAGCTATGGACCACCTTGGTAAGG
>NW_026902561.1:7500-10000 GCF_943734735.2 Anopheles gambiae | reverse complement strand
TCGAGTATCTTTCTAGGTTTCTGTTATAAAAGGGCAGGCCAAAAGGTGACCGGTTGAGATGAGCATTTTAAGCATGCAAGCACTTAATTGCAACTTTTCCTACAAAAACTAGGTACGTACACGTAGATTGTATCAACATGGACATCCATGATTGCGTACGCCCGGGCTGCGCCCTCCGTGTTGTACTTTCCCTGATTGGTACACAATTTTGGTGCAAGTGTACCAACATCGACATCTATGAACGCGTACGCTCGAGCTGCACCCTCCGTCTTGTACTTTCCCTGATCGGTACACAGTTTTGGTGCACGGCTATCCCGAAAGGCAACTTGTACCAACATCGACATCCATGAACGCGTACGTAGCGTACTTTCCCTGATCGGTACACAATGTTGGTGCACGGCATAGGAAATGGGCTTAAAATGGTCAAACTCAATCCATTTCCACTAAAGATAGTCAATAACAGCTGTGCCGATGAAGTAGGGCACGATGCAAGTCAATGTTATTTAATGAATTACATGTTCACCATACATTTCAGTACAAAATTGCTCGGTCAGACCTACAAAGTGCTATATCTCGAATACTAAACGTCGCAGATGGGTGTCGTAGAACAATTTTAAGTTCGTCTAACGATTCTACATCCGATTCTGGATAGTGGTTTTTCGACCACTTTTCAACATTTTGTGACACCCCGAACCTAGGGGCAGCTCCCTAGCTTTTTTCAAAAATGTGCACCGAACGGGCCAGAGAGCTCGAGTAGTCGAAAATTTTTTTTTTTGCTAAAACCCCTCAAAACGTGTCAGGAACGCACCCTAGATGATGAAAAGTGCAACCAGAATGTCAATCGACAACATGCCCGGGGGTACAAATTTGCTCTACGCGTCCCTAGGTAGGGTACTTTTTCATACAAACATCAAAGTGTACGGTGCACACAGTGCGCGGAACAAAAATTGCTCGGTCAGACCTAGGACGGGCCATATCTCGAATACTAAACGTCGCAGATGGGTGTCGTAGAACAATTTTAAGTTCGTCTAACGATTCTACATCCGATTCTGGATAGTGGTTTTTCGACCACTTTTCAACATTTTGTGACACCCCGAACCTAGGGGCAGCTCCCTAGCTTTTTTCAAAAATGTGCACCGAACGGGCCAGAGAGCTCGAGTAGTCGAAAATTTTTTTTTTGCTAAAACCCCTCAAAACGTGTCAGGAACGCACCCTAGATGATGAAAAGTGCAACCAGAATGTCAATCGACAACATGCCCGGGGGTACAAATTTGCTCTACGCGTCCCTAGGTAGGGTACTTTTTCATACAAACATCAAAGTGTACGGTGCACAAAGTGCGCGGAACAAAAATTGCTCGGTCAGACCTAGGACGGGCCATATCTCGAATACTAAACGTCGCAGATGGGTGTCGTAGAACAATTTTAAGTTCGTCTAACGATTCTACATCCGATTCTGGATAGTGGTTTTTCGACCACTTTTCAACATTTTGTGACACCCCGAACCTAGGGGCAGCTCCCTAGCTTTTTTCAAAAATGTGCACCGAACGGGCCAGAGAGCTCGAGTAGTCGAAAATTTTTTTTTTGCTAAAACCCCTCAAAACGTGTCAGGAACGCACCCTAGATGATGAAAAGTGCAACCAGAATGTCAATCGACAACATGCCCGGGGGTACAAATTTGCTCTACGCGTCCCTAGGTAGGGTACTTTTTCATACAAACATCAAAGTGTACGGTGCACAAAGTGCGCGGAACAAAAATTGCTCGGTCAGACCTAGGACGGGCCATATCTCGAATACTAAACGTCGCAGATGGGTGTCGTAGAACAATTTTAAGTTCGTCTAACGATTCTACATCCGATTCTGGATAGTGGTTTTTCGACCACTTTTCAACATTTTGTGACACCCCGAACCTAGGGGCAGCTCCCTAGCTTTTTTCAAAAATGTGCACCGAACGGGCCAGAGAGCTCGAGTAGTCGAAAATTTTTTTTTTGCTAAAACCCCTCAAAACGTGTCAGGAACGCACCCTAGATGATGAAAAGTGCAACCAGAACGTCAATCGACAACATTCCCGGGGGTACAAATTTGCTCTACGCGTCCCTAGGTAGGGTACTTTTTCATACAAACATCAAAGTGTACGGTGCACACAGTGCGCGGAACAAAAATTGCTCGGTCAGACCTAGGACGGGCCATATCTCGAATACTAAACGTCGCAGATGGGTGTCGTAGAACAATTTTAAGTTCGTCTAACGATTCTACATCCGATTCTGGATAGTGGTTTTTCGACCACTTTTCAACATTTTGTGACACCCCGAACCTAGGGGCAGCTCCCTAGCTTTTTTCAAAAATGTGCACCGAACGGGCCAGAGAGCTCGAGTAGTCGAAAATTTTTTTTTTGCTAAAACCCCTCAAAACGTGTCAGGAACGCACCCTAGATGATGAAAAGTGCAACCAGAACGTCAATCGACAACATGCCCGGGGGTACAAATTTGCTCTACGCGTCCCT
>NW_026902560.1:27500-30108 GCF_943734735.2 Anopheles gambiae | reverse complement strand
TACCCCCGGGCATGTTGTCGATTGACATTCTGGTTGCACTTTTCATCATCTAGGGTGCGTTCCTGACACGTTTTGAGGGGTTTTAGCAAAAAAAAAAAATTTCGACTACTCGAGCTCTCTGGCCCGTTCGGTGCACATTTTTGAAAAAAGCTAGGGAGCTGCCCCTAGGTTCGGGGTGTCACAAAATGTTGAAAAGTGGTCGAAAAACCACTATCCAGAATCGGATGTAGAATCATTAGACGAACTTAAAATTGTTCTACGACACCCATCTGCGACGTTTAGTATTCGAGATATATAACACTTTGTAGGTCTGACCGAGCAATTTTTGTTCCGCGCACTTTGTGCACCGTACACTTTGATGTTTGTATGAAAAAGTACCCTACCTAGGGACGCGTAGAGCAAATTTGTACCCCCGGGCATGTTGTCGATTGACATTCTGGTTGCACTTTTCATCATCTAGGGTGCGTTCCTGACACGTTTTGAGGGGTTTTAGCAAAAAAAAAATTTTCGACTACTCGAGCTCTCTGGCCCGTTCGGTGCACATTTTTGAAAAAAGCTAGGGAGCTGCCCCTAGGTTCGGGGTGTCACAAAATGTTGAAAAGTGGTCGAAAAACCACTATCCAGAATCGGATGTAGAATCATTAGACGAACTTAAAATTGTTCTACGACACCCATCTGCGACGTTTAGTATTCGAGATATAGCACTTTGTAGGTCTGACCGAGCAATTTTGTACTAAAATGTATGGTGAACATGTAATTCATTAAATAACATTGACTTGCATCGTGCCCTACTTCATCGGCACAGCTGTTATTGACTATCTTTAGTGGAAATGGATTGAGTTTGACCATTTTAAGCCCATTTCCTATGCCGGTGCACCAACATTGTGTACCGATCAGGGAAAGTACGCTACGTACGCGTTCATGGATGTCGATGTTGGTACAAGTTGCCGGTCGGGATAGCCGTGCACCAAAACTGTGTACCGATCAGGGAAAGTACAAGACGGAGGGTGCAGCTCGAGCGTACGCGTTCATAGATGTCCATGTTGGTACACTTGCACCAAAATTGTGTACCAATCAGGGAAAGTACAACACGGAGGGCGCAGCCCGGGCGTACGCGATCATGGATGTCCATGTTGATACAATCTACGTGTACGTTCTTAGTTTTTGTATCAAAAGTTGCAATTAAGTGCTTGTATGCTTAAAATGCTTATCTCAACCGGTCACCTTTTGGCCTGTCCTTTTATAACAGAAACCTAGAAAGATACTCGATATTTTTGTGTTGTTCCATTAGCCCGGGACGACGAAATGAGCTATGTGCACATCGTGCAGAAAACTGTCTTCGCCACGCATGTTTTTGTCTATCCACTCATATAATCACCCACATTTGTGTTCAACACGGACGGCGCAGCCCGAGCGAACGCGTTAATGTTTATGTTTGTACACACTGCTTGTACGATTCTAGGATTTGGTAATTGCGTCACAGTGCCCGACCGTCGCGGACACCATTCTTGGACAGAAGTCCTAGTACGTAGAGTACTTTCCCTAGGTATGTGCTCGTTCGTGACTATCGTTGCGTGCTTACGGACACGCTTGGGTATGTTTACCATACAAGGTTTACTAGGGAAACCTGGGAAGGACGCTTGCCCTCCCGTCGCGGACACCATTCTTGGAAAGAAGTCCTAGTACGTAGCGTTCCTTATTTTACTTGATCAGTTTGTAATGCATTCGCTTTGTTCCATCGACTTCTGCTACTGCTCACTAAGGGGTGTTCGTTTGCGATGTGTACGATAAGCAACTGTCTATCCTAACCAGCAGTTAATCAACACTTTTCACCCAAGTCATAGGAACATAGAGTACTTTTCCTAATCGGTACACAATTTTGGTGCACCTCTAACCTGGCCGGCACTTTATCGTTACGTTTTGTGCATAACCTAGGGACGTGGTGTAAGTTTCATGATTTTTATGTTTGATTCGGTTTATTATGATTGAAAACTACGCTACGTCCCAGAAATTTGAACTCGACTACTTCCTCCATGTGGCGCCAAAAGCTACTGGGCAACGCCTAGCTAATGCCCCATTTGTACTTCAATTTGCATAATCAATTTTGAAAAATACGCTAAGTCCCAGAAATCTGAACTCGAATACTTTTGCCACGTGGCGCAAAAAAGCTACTGAGAAACGCCTAGCCTTTTACCCATTTATAATTTAGTTTTCGTTATTAGTTTTGAACAATACGCAAAGTTCCAAGAATCTGAACTCGAATACTTTTTACATGTGCCGCCCAAAAGCTACTGAGCAACGCCTAGGTTGATACATTTTTGGTACATGGAGTGTATGCATGCAGGATTACTGCCGTGCTGGACCGAAAAATCGAACTTGCTACTAGAACGTAAAGTAATTCCCCTAGATAGGTGCTTTTGCATACCTCTGATCGACCACCATGCAACACGCGTAGCGACACGCGTAGCTAGGCTTGCCCAACCAAATTTCCTACTATAGCACCAAATTGCACACTTTCAGGGGTATAATTTGGTACCGTGTACCGTGCATGGTACAAGTATCAGCAGCTCGTGCAATTTATTTTGCATCGTGTTGCGGTTGCTGGTGC
>NW_026902560.1:12500-22500 GCF_943734735.2 Anopheles gambiae | reverse complement strand
GGAACCCGAACTCCTTCCCACTGCTGCTTGCGGATTTGGTAAGCAGGGCCAAAGCCGTGCGGTTCCAATTGTTCCGGCAGATCCTGCTTGTGTTGGTCCTTGCTGAGCTTGATGGCCCGTTCCAGGGCAGCGCGTGCGTCCGACTTCATTTGACGCCTTTCCTCGCGCTGCTCCTCGGTCCGGGCCCGGTTGAACCGCCGTTTCATTCCGTGATAATGGCTGCGCAACCGATCAATCTCGGACGTCCACCAATAAACTGGCCGCCGGCCCTGTCGCCTTGGGGGTTGCCTAGGCATGGTGCCATCACAGGCCACCGTGATGGCCTGGGTAAGCTCCTCTGGCGTAGCAACATGCCCAAAAATGTCCTGGTCCCTCAAGATTTCAACGAACAAATCCTTGTCGAAGAATCTTGTGGACCACCTTCCCCCATTCGCTGCTGAGTGTACCTCGTTGTTGGCGCGCTGTCTCGGAACCCTGCCGACCACAAACTTGATAGTATTGTGGTCACTTGGGGTTTCGTCACACACGCGCCAATTGTTGTCCCCTACCAAGGAGGGGCTGCAAAAGGATACGTCCACGATGGAGTTGCGACCATTTGCCCCAATCCAAGTGCTCTGGTTGCCCTGGTTCAGGAGAACCAATCCCAGAGCAGCCGCCGCATCCATCACAACTCCCCCCCTAGATACCCTTTCCCCGTCGTTTGGCCTCCGCTCCATCCCCCATGCACCTGACCAGGCGTTTACATCACCCCCGATCACGGTGTCCCGATTCCGTGGAAGTACAGACACGATTTCGGTCCATTTGCGTTTGTACTCCTCGACAGTCAAATCGGAACCCACGGGTGGTAGGTAGACAGAACAAAAAACGATTCCCCGCATCTCGACCACAACGAAGTCCTCGCGTTGGTTGTCAATGATGCGCTGAAAAGGATAATCCCCAACTGATACCACTGCTACCCGACCAGTGGTATCGGTAACCCAATTGCTGTTATTATTCGGCACCCAATAGGGGTCCGAGATAAGCAGAATATCACAACCCTCGGCACGAGCACTTTGCAAAAGCAAGTCTTGTGCCGTTTGGTCATGATTGAGGTTCTGTTGGAACACTCTAATCATGACTGGGCTGTGGGGTTACCTTTCCAAAGTAGCGGCAACTACGCTGGCCCAGCGAATGCCCGATTGCATCCGGGCCCTCGCATCCCAAGCACTTCCGCTCCCTAGTGCACGGTCCCTCGTGCTTATCTTCCGCGCAGCGATGGCATTTGCTACTGCGGTCCTTGCCACGGCAACGGGCAGCAGTATGCCCGTATTCGTAGCACCGGTAGCATTGCCGCCGACGCTCCAAAAGCCGAAGCCTGCAGCATTTGCTGAAACCGACCGTGTATTGCCTTGCCAGGGCCTGGTCGGTCACCGCTATTGCTGGGCAGTCGAAAAATGCGACCAACGTACCGTAATGCGTTTTTACGGTCGTGATCTGGTCGCTGAAAATTTCAACGCCCAGCGCGGCACTCATTTCCGAAGAAATTTCTTCGGACGAAGTGCCAGGCGGAATGTTGGTGCAGTTCACCCGCACTGAGGGTGTCCGCGGACGGCATTTTGCTTTGCCATCAAGGGCCGCAGACACCTCTCTCCAAAGGGTCATCGTTTCCTGGTGCGACATTGGTGCTAGCTCCAGGAGTAGATGACCCTTAAAGTTTGTGCGGATTCTCTGCACATCCTCTTTCTTCACCGTTTCCCTAAGGATAGGCATCATGTCCGCGTGCTTGAATCCCCCAATTGATTCGAGCTCGATGGCGTTTGGCATTCGGCCGGCCCTGGGATTAGAAGCAGATGCCGGCTTTTGCTTGGGTTGGGGAGCAGAAGGTGGCGTGTTTGCGGCGAGGCTAGCTGCTTGCTCAGCTTCACGCTGCTTCTTCCTCTTCCGTCTCTCCCGGCGCACGGCGGTCTTCCCCTTTACCGTCCGCCATTCTTGCGCACCCTCTTGCCCCTCTAATGGTCCAGATCCCTGGTCCGTCGAACAAATTTCCCCTTCGCACGGTTCCTCTGCCACAACTACCTTGGCATTCCGACCCTTTCCCTTCTTCTTGCCCTTTTTCCCTTCCTGACCCACCAGCTGTTGTCCCTGTTCCCCATTTCCTCCTGTCTTGGCCTCATTCTCCCTAACTAGTGTGTTGAACATCTCCCGCATAATTCCCCCAAAAACAGTGAGGAATTTGGTGATATCGGTCTCATCCAAAGGCAAAGATCCCGGTTGCGGCTCCTGATTAGGGCCTGCCAAAGGCCCTAATTCTTGCTCCAACACCGGGTCCTCCACCACGAGATCCTCGGTTCCCGTTCCAACATCAACTCCTGACCCCGCCTCTCCCAGCCAAATTGCTGGAAGATTGTGCAGCAGGGCTAAGACTGAGCCGATACGCTCTTCCCAATTCGAGAATTGGGGCGTCTTGGCCAAAATAGCCCTGTGCTTTACGGTGTCCATGATAAACAGCATGAGCTCATGTTTTGCCTTTTGCAATGGGCCCATGGGATTTGACTCTGCTGGATATGCGGTAGCGAAAAATTTCCTGTCGTAAATTTGCCCTGCCTTAGAGCCCTCCCCTTGGCTGTCTTCCGCAATCTGCGGGAGAACAGAGACCCTTTTTGATTTTCCCTCCACCTCTACCGAAGAAGCTCTTCGTAGGGCAGGTGCCTTGGAAGCCATCAGCTGGGTTGTTGATGCCCGTCTACCAAAGCTGGTGGCCGAAGCCTTAGACGGGGACATCGTTCCCAGCGAGCTACGGCGGACGGAATATCTACTCGTCACTGCCTTCGAGGGACTACTTCTACGAGCTAAAGTGGAGCGTGTGTTCATCACCATTTTACTACCGGTTAGTTTCTACGGTTAAATTCTATGAGGGTTATTATGACTGTCTACTGATTTTCTAAGGAATTTCGCAAGTAGGTTGATTGATTGATTAATTAAGTAATTATTGTCAGAATAGGGATGAATTTTAATGTCAAAATTTTAATTTAAACGGGAAAATGAATTTATTGTCAAGTTTAGAAACGTTAGATGTCAATGGATTTTGCGCTGTAATCAAATTGTCAATTACTTTTTTGTCAATATGATGAGACGTTTGATGTCACTGTCATTCAAGTTATTGATAAATTGTCAAATCTATTTGAGTGTCAATGGTACCGTGATGTTTTACGTCAATGTCTAATGGATGCAATTTAATGTCATGGGAATAATCAAATAAGATGATTAAAGTTATTTTCAAATTGATGCAACGGAGAAAGTATTTACTGGGTTAGATGGTATTGATAATTAAAAGAAAAAGCTTAGGAAGCGAATTAAATGATTGGAAGCGGATTTAAGTAAACTTTAATTAAATTTAGAAAAAGGGGAATTCCATAACATGAAAGAGTTTTCCGAGATTAAAATTTTAGTTTAATAGCTGTCAGTCTATTTGTTGTCAATAACGGTAAATGTTAGGTTTAAACAAGCTGTCCAAACAATTTAAATGTCAACAGGGTATGAAGTTGTGTATTTAAGGATTAATAGAATTGAATTTATTATTGTGTAATAAATTGTTACTTAAGCATAAGCGATTTTAATTTAATTTAATTGGTTGAATATAAATAATTGATTTTTTAAATTATTATTTAATCGGTTGCAACTGCAAAGAATTTTAATTATAACTGTCAACCAATTTAAGATGTCAAGATGACGTTAGGTGTCAGATATTTTGAGCTGTCAAATTAATTGTGTGTCAACGTTAGATGTCAAGTGTTAAAATGTCAAATCAAACTATTTTGTTATTATTAAGAGAATTTATTATTAATAATTATTTAAATTATTTAAATCAGAAAACTAATAATTTTTTTTTTTAATACATGCACAGAACCAGGAGAAAAAATAACTACGTGATTATTAAAACTTCTACTTATTAAAGAGTTATTGGTTATGGTTGAAGAAGACGAATTACTATTTAAAAGAAGTTATTGGAAATTTGTTGGTAAATATTAGAATTTGTTAAATTATTTTATATGAAAACTAATACAAAGTGTATAAATGTATTAAATAATTGAGATTTGATTTTGTAAGGGAATATAACTAATTGGATTGTGATGGAAAGTATGCTTGTCTAATTGTTGAGCGTTGAATTTGAAATTGTAATTTATTAATTTGCTCTATTGTGCTTATGGCGTTGTAAGTTAATTATTTTAAACAAAGGATTTTTTTTTTTTTTAAAACAATTATTCGTTTAAATATTCGAGTGAAAAAAAATTAAACATTAATTTTATTTTAAATTGAAAATAATTTGCTCATGGATAGAAAATGAATTAGGGATAATATTAAAATATTCGCAGATGGCTTTCTATGTGTAATTTCAGTTTTTTCAGAGTTTTCGAGATTTGAATGAGATGAATGAAATGAATGAAATTTAAGAGTGCTTAAAAGTGACAAACTACGTGAGGAGACGTGTGTGCTTCAACATTACAGGTAAAATGGACCAAATGTCCCGTTATATTTTTGTCTATGCTACGGGATACAGGTAAAATGGCTTTCCAGTCACCTTGCTCTACGCTCCCTTACTGGAGATTTGTTTGTTAGTTTTACGAGAGTTTTGAAATTTGGTTAGGATAGATTTTGAAAATTTAAATTGTTAGTTCTACTGGTTTGGGGAATTATTCTACTTTACGAATGGTGGTTTGATTTTTTTTTTACTGTTGTGTGTCTTTTCAAAAATTAAAGGTATCTTTAAGTTGGATATTAAAATTTTTAATTAATCGAATGATATTGGGAAATATACAAGGAATTTAAAGTTTATTATTATGTAACAAATTGTAACTTCAGGAACGAAATTTTAATTTAACTTAGTTGGTTAAATATAATTAATTGATTTTTTAAATTATTATTTAATCGGTTGCAACTGTCAAAGAATTTAAATTATAGCTGTCAACCAATTCAAGATGTCAAGGTGACGTTAGGTGTCAGATATATTGAGCTGTCAGTTTGATTATATGTCAACGTCAAATGTCAAGTGTTGAAATGTCAATTCAAACTATTTTGTTATTTTTAAATTAATTAATATTAATAATTATTTAAACTATTTAAATTCATTAATTTTTTTTTTTTTTTACATGCAAAGAACCGGGAGAAAAAATAACTACGTGATTATTTAACTTCTGCTTGTAAAAGGGTTATTGGTTATGGTTGGAGAAGACGAATTATTATTTAAAAGAAGTTATTGGAAATTTGTTGGTAAATATTAGAATTTGTTAAATTATTTTATATGAAAACTAATACAAAGTGTATAAATGTATTAAATAATTGAGATTAAATTTTGTAAGGGAATATAACTAATTGGATTGTGATGGAAAGTATGCTTGTCTAATTGTTGAGCGTTGAATTTGAAATTGTAATTTATTAATTTGCTCTATTGTGCTTAAGGCGATGTAAGTTAATTATTTTAAATAAAGGATTTTTTAACAATTATTCGTTTAAATATTTGAGTGAAAAAATTAAATAAATATTTTTTTTTTTTAATTGAAAATAATTTGCTCATGGATAAAAACTGAACTGGGGATAATTTTAAAATTTTCGCAGAAGGCTTTCTATGTGAAATTTAAGTTTTTTCAGAGTTTTCGAGATTTGAATGAAATGAATGAAATGAATGAAATGAATGAAATTTAAGAGTGCTTAAAAGTGACAAACTACGTGAGGAGACGTGTGTGCTTCAACGTTACAGGTAAAATGGACCAAGTGTCCCGTTATATTTTTGGCTATGCTACGGGATACAGGTAAAATGGTTTCCGGTCACTTTACTCTACGCTCTACACTGGAGATTATTTTGTTAGTTTTACGAGAGTTTTGAAATTTGGTAAGGATAGATTTTGAAAATTGAAATTGTTAGTTCTACTGGTTTGGGAAATTTTTCTACTTTACGAATGGTGGTTCAAAATATGTTTGTGAAGTGTTTTGAAAAACTATTTCTATTGTTAGTTTTTTATATATATTATGAGATTTAATGCTGAGGGGGAGAGAGAATCGAAAAAAGAAAATAAATGCAGTTTTATATAATAAGGTTTAGTTGGGGAGCTAATTGAGATTGGGTTAGGTTGTAAATGGGATTTCAAATTCTACTCTATAAAAACTTTAAACTATTTGCCGGTTTGAAAACTCTCGATGTTTCTACGCCGCTTTGAGAAAATCTCGTCGCCGGAACAGATGGAATCGGGAATCTCGCACACAGCACACACTAAGCACAATGTTCTCGCGGACCGCTCAACGAAAGCTTATTTGCTGAAGGCTTAGTTTAATTAATTACGCAGATGGCGATGCTAATAAACTAATTGTCTAATAATATTTTTAAATTCAAAGTTTGTTCTTGCGGAGGGCGATTTAATAAAATAATTTTGTTTGCTGAGGGCTTGATATAATAAATTGAATTTCTAGGGGCAAACCGTTAACTAAAATAATATATTTGTTAAAAATCATAAAATGTTTTGCAGAAGGCAACTGATAGAAAGGAATTTTATTTCTACGCGGAGGGCGCTGCTAATTTCCCGACGGCAAACTGGGATTTATAAAAAGGCAATTTAATAAAAAATTAAAATAAAATTAAATGCAGAAGGCTTATGGCAATCGGAACGGTCAACACAAGAACACTTCACTTTTCACACACACACACACTAGTGATTCCGGCCGAAGTCTCAACGAAAGCTTGATGCAGAAGGCTTAGTTAATTTATTAAAATGCAGAAGGCAATGCTATTAGTATAAAATAATTTATATGGGCAATTTAAAGTTAATTTAAAATAATATCAAGGATAAGTTGAATGATTTGAAATTTTATCTGAACACTGAGGGTGATTCTATAGACAAAATTAAAAGGAAACTTTTTAAATAGGTTACCAATGCAGAAGGCTTATTTATTTAATAAAAATATTATATTTGAACTGCAGAAGGCAATGCTAATTTATCTTATTTTGGAATTTTCTTAATTATTAATTTAAATTTTCTGCAGAAGGCAGTTATTAAAAAACGCTGAAGGCGATGCTAAATTCCCGTCGGCAAATGTGGGTTTGTAGAATTAAATTTAAATTTGCAGAAGGCTTAGAACAAATTGCGATCGGAGTTATCAAAACACGGAATCACTTCACTTATTCACACACACAACACACACAACACTAGTGATTCCGACCGAAGTCGTCAACGAAAGCTTATTTTAAATAAAACGCAGAGGCGATGCTAAATAACAATATTTTCTTTAGGCACTTGTTTTTAAAAGAAATTAATTAATATTTTGTATTTTGCAGAAGGCTAAAATATATTCAATACACTGAAGGTGATTCTAGATAATATATGTAAAGAGAAATTAAATCACAATTATTGCAGAAGGCTTATATAAAATTATTTTTAAGTTAATATGGCACTGAAGGTGATGCTAATTCAAGAATAATATTTAAATAAATATGCAGAAGGCAGTTAAATAATAACGCTGAAGGCGATGCTAATTTCCCAATGGCAGTTGTGGGTTATTTAAAAATAATATTTGCAGAAGGCTTAATTAAAATAGCAATCGGAGTCTTCAAGGCCCAGAATCACTTCACTTCACTCACACGTAGCACTTATGGCACCGGTCAACAATTCCAACGCTAAAATAATTTTAATTTAAAACACTTGCAGAAATGCCGACGGGAAAAATGCTGACGACCAAATAAAATAAATTAAAATACGCACAGAAGGTGATGCTAGTGTGCCGACGGGAAAAAATCCGACGGTAAAATTAAAATAAAATAAATACACAGAAGGTGATGCTAGTGTGCTGACGGGAAAAGAGCCGACGGCAAAATTAAAATAAAATATATACACAGAAGGTGATGCTTAAATGCGGACGGGAAAAAAGCCGACGACAATTTTAAAATAAAATAATTACACAGAAGGTGATGTTAAAATGCCGACGGGAAAAAAGCCGACGGCAAAATCAAATAAATTAAAATACACAGAAGGTGATGCTACAATGCCGAAGGAAAAAAGCCGACGGCAAAAACAATTAGAATAATAAACGCAGAAGGCGATGCTAATAACGGTTGGAATTGCTAACACAGAACACAACACAGCACTACACACAAACACACACACTGTATCAAGCACTCTAGAAACTGAGACTAGCAGAAGCACGACCTTCCTCGTCAACGGTTAAAAGAATACTGACACTTTCACACACACACAAAATTATTCACTAACACTGAGCGCTGGGTATTTGGGCAGCGTAACGCCGTCTCGAAGGCTGGATGAAGACTGAGCCGGCATTTGGCTACCTTTTTTTTTTTTTTTTTTTTTTTTTTTTTTTTTTTTTTTTTTTTTTTTTTTTTTTTTTTTTTTTTTTTTTTTTTTTTTTTTTTGTTAACGAAGAGTGAGCATATTCCATCCCCCTCTCCGACTCACCCAACTCGGCCGGTACGCTTGTGGTGCGTATTACTTCATGCGGAGTCGTGTGTGCGGTTGCACCCTGGGTCACGACGCATCTTCTGCGGCGATCTGGTCTGATGATTCTGCTTATTACGCTGCTTTCCGTGGTGCGACGCGGTCCCTTTGGTCCTATCGCCCACGCTTCGGGTGGGCAATGGGGGGTCGGCATCGTTAGTCACCACTCCAAGCACGTAAGGCAGTTCTCCTGAAACGAGATTTGGATAGAGGAAACAAGAAAAAGGAGAAAGAGATAGAAGAAAGCTGAAAATAGATGAGAGAAGAGAAAAAGAAAGCTGGAACGAAACGAAAATAAATAAAAGATTAATAACTTTCCAGCTTACGGTGGCCCTTGCGGTGCGGGTTGTTGCCGTGCCGCATGGCCTGAGGGACCATCATTTGCGTCCCTCGCCCGCCGTCTGGCCCGCCTGCGTCGCCTTGCCGTTGGTGGACGCTCAACATCCCATCTCGCTTGGAGAGTGGAGAAGATTGTCCTGGCGGCGGCGCGAACGGCCTCCCACGTTTCGCTGCGGGTGCACATTTCCGAGACGATGTTATCCATTGTTACTCGGGAATGGCACCGCTGCTGCATCTCATTCCGGATCCGATCGAACCGTGGACAGTGGAACAGCACGTGTTCAACGTCTTCCACGGCGTCACCACATTCAGGGCAGTTGGGCGAGCCCTCCAGGATGCCTTTCTCGACGAAATAGGAGCGCAAGAACCCGTGCCCCGTGAGGAGCTGGGTGAGGAAAAAGTCAACTTCCCCATGCTTGCGGCTGACCCAGAGATTAATGTCTGGAATCAGCCTCCTCGTCTTCAGTCCTGGTGCTCCTGGTTGCCCTGCACCCGTTGTCCACTGGTCCTGCCAGCGCCTCATCGTCTCCTCCCGTTGCCGCTTTCGTATGTCCGATTGAACTCCACCACTCGCTACCTTTTCGTCGTGGCAGCGGATATCCTCCTGCATGAGGAGGACTAACGGGGTGGTGTTGGCAACAACGCAAGCGGCATCATAAGAAACGGTCTGGAAGGCGCTGGCGACTCGGAGAGCCCCCGGTCGATGCGCCCTTTGGACCGATTTGCGATGGGTCTCCTTGTCGAGCACCCATCGCCCCCAGGTGGCAACTCCGTATCGGATGATACTGTTGCCGACGTTTACGAGCTGTCTCCTACTGCGGCTCTTAGGACCACGCTTATTCGGCATCAGGCAGGTCAAGGCATTCGTAATCCGTGAAGCCTTATTGACCACCCTCTCCAGATGCCGGCTGTGGTGCTGTTTGCGGCAGAGGTCCACTCCCAGGTACTTCAGCGTTTCCGTGGATTGGATCGAGTGACCGCCCGCTTGAAGCTCTGCGAGCTGCGGGACATGATGGGTACAAAAGATCATGAACCCGGTCTTTTGGTGGGCAAGTTCCAAACCGACTCCTTGCAGCCACCGCTCGATCCTCTCCAGGTTAGCCGTTGCTAATGCGCTGACCTGTTCCGTGGTCCTTCCCAAAAATGTGAAGGCCACGTCGTCAGCGAACCCGATGATGTCCGCTCGT
>NW_026902560.1:0-2500 GCF_943734735.2 Anopheles gambiae | reverse complement strand
AAAAATTTTCGACTACTCGAGCTCTCTGGCCCGTTCGGTGCACATTTTTGAAAAAAGCTAGGGAGCTGCCCCTAGGTTCGGGGTGTCACAAAATGTTGAAAAGTGGTCGAAAAACCACTATCCAGAATCGGATGTAGAATCATTAGACGAACTTAAAATTGTTCTACGACACCCATCTGCGACGTTTAGTATTCGAGTTATGGCCCGTCCTAGGTCTGACCGAGCAATTTTTGTTCCGCGCACTTTGTGCACCGTACACGTTGATGTTTGTATGAAAAAGTACCCTACCTAGGGACGCGTATAGCAAATTTGTACCCCCGGGCATGTTGTCGATTGACATTCTGGTTGCACTTTTCATCATCTAGGGTGCGTTCCTGACACGTTTTGAGGGGTTTTAGCAAAAAAAAAAATTTTCGACTACTCGAGCTCTCTGGCCCGTTCGGTGCACATTTTTGAAAAAAGCTAGGGAGCTGCCCCTAGGTTCGGGGTGTCACAAAATGTTGAAAAGTGGTCGAAAAACCACTATCCAGAATCGGATGTAGAATCATTAGACGAACTTAAAATTGTTCTACGACACCCATCTGCGACGTTTAGTATTCGAGTTATGGCCCGTACCAGGTCTGACCGAGCAATTTTTGTTCCGCGCACTTTGTGCACCGTACACGTTGATGTTTGTATGAAAAAGTACCCTACCTAGGGACGCGTATAGCAAATTTGTACCCCCGGGCATGTTGTCGATTGACATTCTGGTTGCACTTTTCATCATCTAGGGTGCGTTCCTGACACGTTTTGAGGGGTTTTAGCAAAAAAAAAATTTTCGACTACTCGAGCTCTCTGGCCCGTTCGGTGCACATTTTTGAAAAAAGCTAGGGAGCTGCCCCTAGGTTCGGGGTGTCACAAAATGTTGAAAAGTGGTCGAAAAACCACTATCCAGAATCGGATGTAGAATCATTAGACGAACTTAAAATTGTTCTACGACACCCATCTGCGACGTTTAGTATTCGAGTTATGGCCCGTACCAGGTCTGACCGAGCAATTTTTGTTCCGCGCACTTTGTGCACCGTACACGTTGATGTTTGTATGAAAAAGTACCCTACCTAGGGACGCGTATAGCAAATTTGTACCCCCGGGCATGTTGTCGATTGACATTCTGGTTGCACTTTTCATCATCTAGGGTGCGTTCCTGACACGTTTTGAGGGGTTTTAGCAAAAAAAAAAAATTTCGACTACTCGAGCTCTCTGGCCCGTTCGGTGCACATTTTTGAAAAAAGCTAGGGAGCTGCCCCTAGGTTCGGGGTGTCACAAAATGTTGAAAAGTGGTCGAAAAACCACTATCCAGAATCGGATGTAGAATCATTAGACGAACTTAAAATTGTTCTACGACACCCATCTGCGACGTTTAGTATTCGAGATATATAACACTTTGTAGGTCTGACCGAGCAATTTTTGTTCCGCGCACTTTGTGCACCGTACACTTTGATGTTTGTATGAAAAAGTACCCTACCTAGGGACGCGTAGAGCAAATTTGTACCCCCGGGCATGTTGTCGATTGACATTCTGGTTGCACTTTTCATCATCTAGGGTGCGTTCCTGACACGTTTTGAGGGGTTTTAGCAAAAAAAAAATTTTCGACTACTCGAGCTCTCTGGCCCGTTCGGTGCACATTTTTGAAAAAAGCTAGGGAGCTGCCCCTAGGTTCGGGGTGTCACAAAATGTTGAAAAGTGGTCGAAAAACCACTATCCAGAATCGGATGTAGAATCATTAGACGAACTTAAAATTGTTCTACGACACCCATCTGCGACGTTTAGTATTCGAGTTATGGCCCGTACCAGGTCTGACCGAGCAATTTTTGTTCCGCGCACTTTGTGCACCGTACACGTTGATGTTTGTATGAAAAAGTACCCTACCTAGGGACGCGTATAGCAAATTTGTACCCCCGGGCATGTTGTCGATTGACATTCTGGTTGCACTTTTCATCATCTAGGGTGCGTTCCTGACACGTTTTGAGGGGTTTTAGCAAAAAAAAAAAATTTCGACTACTCGAGCTCTCTGGCCCGTTCGGTGCACATTTTTGAAAAAAGCTAGGGAGCTGCCCCTAGGTTCGGGGTGTCACAAAATGTTGAAAAGTGGTCGAAAAACCACTATCCAGAATCGGATGTAGAATCATTAGACGAACTTAAAATTGTTCTACGACACCCATCTGCGACGTTTAGTATTCGAGATATATAACACTTTGTAGGTCTGACCGAGCAATTTTTGTTCCGCGCACTTTGTGCACCGTACACTTTGATGTTTGTATGAAAAAGTACCCTACCTAGGGACGCGTAGAGCAAATTTGTACCCCCGGGCATGTTGTCGATTGACATTCTGGTTGCACTTTTCATCATCTAGGGTGCGTTCCTGACACGTTTTGAGGGGTTTTAGCAAAAAAAAAATTTTCGACTACTCGAGCTCTCTGGCCCGTTCGGTGCACATTTTTGAAAAAAGCTAGGGAGCTGC